>NC_084732.1:94432251-94438573 GCF_033978785.1 Entelurus aequoreus
CCCATAATCCACAATCCCTAAGTGGGTCAAAAACACATCTCTTTTTCTTTACAATGCATTCTAAATAGTGAACAACTCCTAGCATGAGGCGGCTAACTGTTTTGTTATGTTACTATTTTTTTTTTTTGTGTGTGTTTTTGTAGTTATTGTAAAATCATCAGGAAAGTTACGATAATGCTTAAAATGACCAAAATAACTGTACATTTTGCAAATCTGCCTGTTATTACATTACTTTTAATTTCCCCTCGGGGATTAATAAAGTACTTCTGATTCTGATTCTGATACATACTTACTCACAGCTTGTATACAAACCACTGTTGGAGGTTTTGCGATCTTTTTTAATAATACTTTTTAGGCTGAACAAATGAATCTTTATTACCTTCATTGTTAGTTGCCTCACGCTAGCAGTTTTTCACTATTTAGAATGCACAGAAAAGGGAAAGATAAGTGGGTTTTTGATAAAGTCGTGTTTCTGAGTACCATGCTTTCGCATGTGGACTAATTTGGTACTAACTCTGTAAGTACTACCAGGTATTGATTACATAACGACCCTGCACCGGCTCAAAAACTTGGCGTAGAAACAAGCACCCGGGGTTGACTCAACCGGATTTCTTTTGGGTTGCAATGTTCAATGTCAACAAAGCAAGCATACCTTATAAAAAATAAACAATACATCGCTCAAACGTACAGTTAGGCTCCACTCTCCAAAATGTGTTGGAGTTTCCATTTACATGCTACTGATCAGCATCAGCAAATTTACATGGCAATATCAACACCTCCAAATTTGGTACTGGAAACTACTGAAGTGAATTATTAACTCATATTATTTTCTACATATAATGAATGTTTATATTCAACTTGGAGAAAGCGAACCACCAGGTTTAAGTAAATCATGGTTGAGCCCAATAATAAATGACGGCGCCTTAGTTGGACATTCGCATGTGGACTGGGTTAACTCGCAATAAATTCAGAGTTCGGAATGCAAAAGTGATAGCGCCATCCTGGAGGAGAGACTCCATGTTAATTTTAAACGTCAACCTACAAGTTATGGTGTACATATGTTGCCTTCCCAGTCACTTACACAGAAACATCTCCTTACATGGTCAGGTTGTACTCTCCTGTATTAACACACACCCAGACAGAGAAAGAAGGAATATAAGACGGCGGTTCGGCTCCTCCTAGTTAGGAGTGCCTCATTGTCTTGACCTGCTCAGTGGCCTTGTGGTTAGAGTGTCAAACCCCGGCCGAGTCATACCAAAGACTATAAAAAAATGGGAACCATTACCTCCCTGCTTGGCACTCAGCATCAAGGGTTGGAATTGGGGGTTAAATCACCTGCTGCTCACTGCTCCCCTCACCTCCCAAGGGGTGAACAAGGGGATGAGTCAAACGCCATACCCAGTGTGTGTGTGACAATCATTGGTACTTTATCTTAACTTAACTTAACTTAACTGACCTCCTCCAGGAACTGCAGTCCTGCCTAATGACACTCGCTTGTAATTAAGCAACTTTTGGTTCAGTAAAGCGTCTCCGACGTCTCTTCTGCCGTGTCACCCTTCTGTCCAGACCAGGAATACACATCACTACAACTAGGAGGCACGTTACAATCAAACGGCTTGTGCGTAATAAATGCAATACTTACAGCATAAACGCTTTGTAGGGCCCAACACAATTGAATAGTTGCCTGTTTAACTTAATGAAAAAAGACTACTTCCTGGCTACGGCAACACACCGTAGTCTATACATGACTGCCATGTAACGTCTTAGTATTGCAGCTACATGCAAAGTCTACGATATAATACTTGCAAATGAGACTACGAAGTATAAGATGTGTTGTTTTTTAGATAAAGGATGACAGGTAAAAATTTAAAAAAGTGCAGTTTTCTCGAGCAGTTGCATCGTCGTTACAAGCAACCAAAATTAGTTAGTGGTAGCTAACTTCTGTCATAGAAAAACATACTTTGGATAAAGTTACAGCTCTTTTGGTGTTGTAGCATTTCCTTGTTTTTGCGATTAAATGCTATGTTCTTCTCGGTCGAATGGTTTCTCGAGGTCTGGGCGGCGAATAGGTTTTTGTATTAGCTGCATTACAATACCATTTGCCTGGTTGTGGTTTCTTTGAACTTTCTGTTCTCAAAAAGGTCAAAACTGCTAAGACTTTTGACAACAGTTGTATCCAACTGTCAGCCGAGTTGGCACTTTCAAGCTGAACACAACTTTGTCCTCGTTAGTTTTGGCACCAAATGGATTTTCCGTCACGACCGTAAAAGATTTCTGTGGGTCCGGAACTTGGAAGAGTAATTTCCCCATTTCAGGCCAGGTTTTTAGCTTTTTGTGCACGCTATGTCACCAAATAACATGTTTGTTATGAAGTCAGTTTGAGGTAGCATCCAACACTAGATTAGGGTACTTGTTGTAAAAGTTAACTGTCAGGTTCAAACACTGATGACATCTATTAAACAAGACAAGAAGCAAAGAATCAAACAGAGACAGAATTCAATTTGGCTCAATTGAGGATAAACGTGTCGACCTGTTACCTGTTTGATCGATTGATTGAGACTTTTATTAGTAGGTTGCACAGTGAAGTACATATTCCGTACAATTGACCGCTAAATGGTAACACCCGAATACGTTTTTCAACTTAAATTTTTACTTAAATTGATTCATGATACAGATATATACTATCATATATACTATCATCATAATACAGTCATCACACAAGATAATCACATTGAATTATTTACATTATTTACAATCAGGGGTGTGGAGGGGGGCGGGGGGGGGGGTAGGATATGGACAGCAAGTAGTGGACATAGAGAGAGAGAGAGAGAGAGAGAGAGAGAGAGAGAGAGAGAGAGAGAGAGAGAGAGAGAGAGAGAGAGAGAGAGAGATCAGAAGGCATAAGAAAAAGTATCTGCATTTGATTGTTTACATTTGATTATTAGCAATCCAGGGAGGGTGTTAGTTTAGGGTTGTAGCTGCCTGGAGGTGAACTTTTATTGCGGTTTTGAAGGAGGATAGAGATGCCCTTTCTTTTATACCTGTTGGGAGCGCATTCCACATTGATGTGGCATAGAAAGAGAATGAGTTAAGACCTTTGTTAGTTCGGAATCTGGGTTTAACGTGGTTAGTGGTAGTGGTAGTAGTGGTCTTACAGTGAACTCCTCCTTCTTTATTTTACTTTCTCCGACCACACGACCATAGCTGTTTCTAAAGGACAAAGGTCGTAAACAGTTCACAGAGACGTTCGTAAAAGAGTTCAAAAAGACGTTCGTAAAACAGTTGAAAAAGGAGGTTCAAAAAGAGGTCGTCTGGAAATTGGGCAGATCCTGCCTTCTCTCCACTTTGTAGTCCCTGGGTCAAAACAAAATCCTGTAGTTGATTACCATACATGAAAGAAAACATGAACACCTTCATCTTGCCTCCCCCCTACACAGTGGAGTTTTACGAGCCTTCTTCTTGGTAGGTTTCAAAGACAGCTCAAATGTAACACAAAGTTTTTGTGATAACTTAGAAACAATTATTCTAACATGGACTTTTTCGGAACCTCTCCTCACCTTAGTTTGATTTAGTTTTGAGTACAGTATTGCTTTAGCAGTTCCAGGAGACTACGAAAAACAAACCTCATTGAACGCATCAGCCGGAATGAGACCCGCTTCCAACAATGGAAAGGAACGAGCTGTTAGCATGCTAACCTTGACAGCTGGCGTTCACCTCAGAGTCATATAACGTGGTACTTGACACATGCTACCGTTAAAATGCTAACATGCTCAAATTAGCGTGCTAACTTTTTTAGCTATTTTTACAGGCGCACACTTTGGAGTCAAATGAATCGGTACTTGACATATGCTAACTGTTAGCATGCTAACACTAGCATGTTAAAAGTTTTAGCACATTTTAGCCGGAGCCCTGAAGCTCCGCCCCTGCTTGAACATAATACATGTATTTGTACATTGTTATAGGGTTGTACGGTATACGGGTGCGAGTATAGTACCGCGATACTAATTAATCATATTCGGTACTATACCGCCTCTAAAAAGTACCATTCCAATTTTGACAAAATAATAGAATGGAAAATTACGCAATATGTTACAGCAGCTAAATTAGCAGCCTTTATTTGTTTACTTACTACTAAAAGACAAGTTGTCTTGTATGTTCACTATAGTATTAAGGACAAACTTGCAATAAGAAACATATGTTCAATGTACCGTAAGATTTTTTTGTGAAAATAAAGTCAATAGTGCAATTTTTTTGTGGTCCCCTTTATTTAGAAAAGTATCGAAAAGTATCGAAATACATTTTGGTACCGGTACCAACATATTGGTATCGGAACAACACTACATTGTTATGCTACTATGCTTCTCGTCCCAGCTCTACCGTGTAGTATCCGTTACTACCTTTGATTGATTGATTGATTGAAAATTGACCACTAAATGGTAACACCCGAATAAGTTTTTCAACTTGTTTAAGTCGAGGTCCACGTAAATTAATTCATGGTAAAAATTCATGGTAAGAATTCATGGTAAAAATTCATGGTTAAACCTAGATTTGACTGTATAAAATGTGCCAATAAGTAGAGCCATAGGTACTGTGCAAAAGTGAAAAGTGGCATATACGTTTGCGACAATACACACTGACCTGTTTCTCTATTGCAGGTTTGATGTGGCCTGGTGCTTTGCAGTTCTGTCTTCTCAAAGGGGACAGAAGCAAGAGATTAGTGTATGAGCCTGGATGGCTAAAGTCTGGACTCAGCAGTCGCTTTGGTTGACTGAGTTCTTTGATCGTGCCCCAGTAGAGCTTCTCTGCTCAACGTACCCCCTCTTCCACGTCAACAATCCCTTACTCAACATCCCATTTAAACTAAAGCTGACCCGAACACAACACCCGGCGCTGTCTAATCTGTGGTCCTCACAAAAGCTGCAGCCCGTAGAGGACTGTTCATGCCTGTGAAAAAACAGGACAAAAACAAGACAACGGTTATCCTATTTCCCAGCAATGTGTTGTATTTTTTGACAGTGATGTTCCACAGTTACTGCTGCAAGGTCCATGCAATTCTTGGCCAATGGTCGTCATTGTTGCCGCTTGGTAACGACCAAACTCTGTCGGTAGAACCAGGTATTGATTCAAAAAATCTATGCAACATTTTGACCAAAGAACCACCATTACATGTTATGTAGACCAGTGGTCCCCAACCACCGGGCCGCGGACCGGTACCGGGCCGCACAAGAATGAAAAAAAAAAAGTTTTTTTTTTTTTTTTAATTTTTTTTTATGAAATCAACATAAAAAACACAATATATACATTCTATATCAATATAGATCAATACAGCCTGCAGGGATACACTCCGTAAGCACACATGATTGTATTTATTTATGTTAAAAAATATATATATATATATATAATTTTTTTAAATATATATATGTTTTAAATATATATATGTTATATTTGTCCCACCGGTCCGTGGGACAAACTTTCAAGCGTTGACCGGTCCGCAGCTACAAAAAGGTTGGGGACCACTGATGTAGACCACAAGATAGCATTAAAACAAATCATAATATGACCCCTTTAATGCGCCTTATAATCCGGATGCCACCTTGAGGATTCTGGCGGGAACTCTCGTTCAACCCTTTTTCGATTATGCATGCACCTCCTGGTACCCTAGCACCTCCAAAACCCTCAAATCTAAACTCCAAACATCTCAGAACAAGCTAGTCAGGTTACTTCTAGACTTCCACCCGAGATCCCACCTCACTCCTACCCACTTCTCTAAAGTGGGCTGGCTCAAGGTGGAGGACAGAGTTAAACAACTTGCACTGAGCCTAGTCTATAAAATCCGCTACACCTCCCTGGTACCGAAGTACATGTCAAACTACTTCCTTAACGTAAATGACCACCATAACCACAACACCAGGGGGTGCTCCACTAACCACGTTAAACCCAGATTCCGAACTAACAAAGGTCTTAACTCATTCTCTTTCTATGCCACATCAATGTGGAATGCGCTCCCAACAGGTGTAAAAGAAAGGGCATCTCTATCCTCCTTCAAAACCGCAATAAAAGTTCACCACCAGGCAGCTACAACCCTAAACTAACACCCTCCCCGGATTGCTAATAATCAAATGTAAACAATCAAATGCAGATACTTTTTCTTTTTCTTATGCCTTCTGATCTCTCTCTCTCTCTCTCTATGTCCACTACTTGATGTCCATACCCCCCCGCCCCCCACCCCGCCCCTCCACACCCCTGATTGTAAATAATGTAAATAATTCAATGTGATTATCTTGTGTGATGACTGTATTATGATGATAGTATATATGATAGT
>NC_084732.1:94438593-94448593 GCF_033978785.1 Entelurus aequoreus
TCATACCACTCCTTCTTTGTCTCGCTGCCACAGAAAGACGTGTTTTATGCCACTCCTTCGTCGTCTCATTTCGTCCACCAAACGTTTTATGCTGTGCGGGAATGCGCACAAATTACGCCTAAAGCGGCGAAGCTATATTTTCATTTGCGCTTTAATTTTATTGACTGTTTACTTAAGATATTGTTTTTTTAAAATGATAATTTCCGTTATAATTTCACTATTTTAGCACTGCATTTTATATTTTTTCATTCCTTTTTGTGAGTCCATTCTTCCGAAGTATTACAAGTGAGTAACGCTGTCACCCGTACAGACCACAGCTGAGAAACACATATTATTTTGGCGGCCAGGTGGGAAAAAGCGTCTTAAATCAACGTCGCCCATGGAAAGAATATAAACCAATTTAATCGGTGCTTGGCCTCCCTAAAATCAGCACAATTTTAAAAAGAAACATGGCTTTAAAAAGAAAAAAATAACTTTTAGACACGTTACAAATAAGTCATTCAACGCGCTTTTAAATTTCCACATTTCATAGATTCAGTTCAGTTCAGTTCAGTTTCAGTTTATTTGGAACATGCATACGATACAATGTAATGCATCACATATTTCCAGTTGTTTCATTACAGCACGTCCGAAAAGGAGTAGGAAGAAGCAGAGCTTATTTAATCCTACCCCTTTTCATACCATAGCAATTTTATCCCCGTTCCTTATTCTCTGTGACAGAACTGTGAATACGTGAATAATAAATAAATAACATACCAAAGTAAGTAAACAAATATTAAATACATCAATAATCTTTGTCTCAATAAAAAAAACTAAACTATTTAGACTCTATTTAGCACGATTGCTAGCTGTTAGTCGAGCTTGTGCAACTCCAAGGAGATAATCAAAACCTGTCACTGTCTAATACAAAAAAGTGCGATCTATAAATGCCAAGTTAGACTTCTCAGAAGGGCTGCGGAAAAAAAAAAAGTCACTTAACGTCAGCTGGTCATGGAGCTCTGTGTCCATTCTCAATGGCCTTCGGCGTGGGCGGCTGCCGCTTCGTCAGCTGTATAAAGGGTTTGATTTCTTTTTGAAATGCCGGCCATCGCCCTCCGTTAATCCCGGCGGCCCAGCTCGTGATCGCAGTTCCACGAATTGTGCACTTATGCTCTGGACGGAAATGAACGTGACGTTGCCCACGTGGTCAAAACCAAAGGTAGTACAAATAAAAGCTGCCATTGAATAGAATAGAATAGAATAGAAAGTACTTTATTGATCCCTGGGGGGAATTCAGCACCACAGACAGCTCACAATAGACAATAAACACTTAGGTATTTTTTTACATGTGAATAATATAAATACAGTCTTAGGTTGCTGTCTCATACTAGTGCTAATGACATCATAGTGATGTCATCTTCTTTACGATACGTTGACTCTTATTTATTTGCCAATACACTATATATACTTGCAACTCAAAATTAATGCCAGATATTTTAATGTCCTCAGTGAATGTGTTGGAATACCACTCTTAAAAAAAAAAAAAAAAAGCAAATATTTATCTAAAAATTATGTGGGGCATTTCCCCCCCCCCCCCCCCCCCCCAAAGCCCATTAAGATACCGTACATTTGGCTCCACTAATGTGGAAGTGAGTCTCTTGCCAAGCGATATACATCTTCAGAGAGAGGAGTTAATGAGATATGTGGGAGATGAATGTGTTTGTGCTCGTGTGTCTCACTTCCTGGGTCTCTTTTAGTTTTTGCTTCTTCTTTTTTTTTTTTACTGCTGACGTTTTAGCTTATTTTTGGGGTCGTCGTCTTTAAACATTTGTTTATTCGATTTTCGACATAGAAATACAGATTAAACACATGTCAAATGTTCTTTTTCTTTTTTTTTACCCCCTCCCCCAAAACAGGTAATCCACACAATTTAAATATAGAATAATAAATTAGTTATTAATAATAATAATCAGAAATAAAATAAAGGAATATAAACAGATAATACATAATAATTGTAAAAATATGTACATATATTTTGTATTATTTTTTTTAAATGTATTTTAATTGTTTTTTTATTTTTATTTTTTCCTTTATTTAATTGATTTATCTGTACATATTATTATTATTTTGTTTTCCTGCTGTTTCTTTTTTTGCATCGTTGGGGTATAAACAAAACATATTTTGACATTTACGGCAGACAACAGATATATGATGTAATAGATAGGATTTTTCCCGATGCTGGATGTCAATAAAAATTAAATGAAAAAGGAATAATAAATTAGTTTAAAAAAACATAAAAACATACATCAGTCCAATAAGTACAGGCAACTGCACTCCTGAATGTCCACTACAACAAAAGCAGACAAAAGGCTCAACCATTATCTACCTTTCAATTACTTTTCAACCGGGGTTTATTTTAGTGTGTGTGTGTGTTGTGAATAGTGAAAAACTGCTAGCAAGAGGCGGCTAACAAAGCAGGTAATGGGGATTGATCTTTTCCGCCTATAAAGCGCTCTAAACAACCTCGAACGATGCTCCATTATGACCTATAGTAGTAGTTCTCAGGCTTTTTTACCTCGGGGCCGGACTTTTCCGCCACAGAGGGGCCCAGGACCAACTCAAATATTGACACTGAATTAGTAATTTTAGTCATATTCCATGATTATATCTAACCTACTTATAGTTTGCAACCTTGTCAAATGACATGAAAGTATGTGTTAATCACAAATATTATTATGTATTTAACACATAAACCTTAGGCTTAGGTCAGGCTGATTAGAAGAATACATGCAAACCAAATATGCTGCATGAGAAGGAACTATTCAATAACTAACACAATATGAATTATGTTGTGGTGAAACAAATAAACACAATTTATAATGAATATTTTTCTTAAGTAAACTGTCAATAAAATTAAAGTGCAAATAAAAACACAGCTTGACCCTTTTAGTCATAATTTTTTGCGCTTAAGAAACTCCTCTGACTTTAGCTCCAGGCTTCTTCTGTTTGTTTGAGATTGTCACTACTGCCACAAGTGGTGGAAAAGTGTATTACAACTGAATGCTGAACACATATTTTTTTTGTCAGCCCTCTAGTTAAATATCGCTGCCATATAGTAACATTGTTGTTGAAGGAGCTAACACAGAGGAACTACTTTTCTGGCGTCGTTACACATTTCCTTGCTCACACAACTAGCGAGAGGCAACGCTAGCTCCTGGAGCTATTGTGAAAGTTGTAAAAGTTAAAGCTTGATTATAAATGTGTCGTAGAAGGTTGCGGCACCCAGCCGAGAAGCTATAGTCAACTATGAAATCCCACACACGACGCTAACAATCAGGACCGACTGAAGCCGTGGACACTTTAGGGAGACCCAGCAAGAAACTCATCTGCTCTCCACATTTTTTACCTAAAGACTATTCTGAATTTGTCAGCCAAACGGGGAGCACAAGCCCGGTGCTGAAAATACAACCATCCCAGTGAGAGCGGACATTGTATGTGACTGATCTGTTATGTTCTTATTACGTGATAACGTTCCAAAACGTTGTTCATAAAACGTTGATGGAAGCTTTTTAATTGCTCGATTTGTCGAATTTGCATATCCAACGATTGTTTTGATCCATCAGTTGTCTGTAAGTATTCGTAACACATATGGTCTTCCAAAGACTTTATAGAAGCGTAACAACCTGGACCGACTGAAGCCTTGGCAACTTTAGCTCAGACAACATCGCTAAGGAGACCCAGCAAGAAACTCATCTGCTCTCCACATTTTTTACCTAAAGACTATTCTGAATTTACCAGCCAAACGGGGAGCACGAGCCCGGTGCTGAAAATACAACCATCCCAGTGAGAGTGGACATTGTATGTGACTGTTCTGTTATGTTCTTATTACATGATAACGTTCCATAACGTTGTTCATAAAACGTAGGAAGCTTTTTAATTGCTCGATTTGTCGAATTTGCATATCCGACGATTGTTTTGATCCATCAGTCGTCTGTAAGTATTCGTAACACATATGGTCTTCTAAAGACTTTATAGAAGCGTAACAACCTGGACCGACTGAAGCCTTGGCAACTTTAGCTCAGACAACATCGCTAAGGAGACCCAGCAAGAAACTCATCTCCTCTCCACATTTTTTACCTAAAGACTATTCTAAATTTGTCAGCCAAACGGGGCGCACAAGCCCGGTGCTGAAAATACAACCATCCCAGTGAGAGCGGACATTGTATGTAAGTGTTCTGTTATGTTTTTATTACATGATAATGTTCCATAATGTTGTTCTTAAACGTTGTTGGAAGCTTTTTAATTGCTCGATTTGTCAAATTTGCATATCCGACGATTTTTTTGACCCATCAGTCATCTGTAAGTATTCGTAACACATATGGTCTTCTAAAGACTTTATAGAAGTGTAACAATCAGGACCGACTGAAGCCGTGGCAACTTTAGCTCAGACAACATCGCTAAGGAAACCCAGCAAGAAACTCATCTGCTCTCCACATTTTTTTACCTAAAGACTATTCTGAATTTACCAGCCAAACGGGGAGCACGAGCCCGGTGCTGAAAATACAACCATCCCAGTGAGAGCGGACATTGTATGTGACTGTTCTGTTATGTTCTTATTACATGATAACGTTCCATAACGTTGTTCATAAAACGTTGTCGGAAGCTTTTTGCTTGCTCGATTTGTCGAATTTGCAAATCCGACGATTGTTTTGATCCATCAGTCGTCTGTAAGTATTCGTAACACATATGGTCTTCTAAAGACTTTATAGAAGCGTAACAACCTGGACCGACTGAAGCCGTGGCAACTTTAGCTCAGACAACATCGCTAATGAGACCCAGCAAGAAACTCATCTGCTCTCCACATTTTTTACCTAAAGACTATTCTGAATTTACCAGCCAAAGAAGGGAGCACAAGCCCGGTGCTGAAAATACAACCATCCCAGTGAGAGCGGACATTGTATGTGACTGTTCTGTTATGTTCTTATTACGTGATAACGTTCCATAACGTTGTTGGAAGCTTTTTAATTTTTCGATTTGTCGAATTTGCATATCCGACGATTTTTTTGACCCATCAGTCGTCTGTGTGTATTCGTGACACATATTGTCTTCTAAAGACTTTTTAAAAGCGTACCCTAGTGCCAACATTTATTTTTTCCCCCCGACTACTCGAATGCCAAAGCCTTCAGATAGTGTATGGACCGCTCCACTCCAGCACTTGCCTGTTTTCATTCAGCTGCTGGGCCAAAGCAGTAATGGAGAAGGGATTAAGGCTCTCCACCCTCCCGAGCCTCAAGAGCAACTCGGAAAAATATGCAATATGTCAGCGGAAACACGACTGTATGTGTAGGGATTAGCATGGTGTAAGTCAAGAAAAAAAACTAACACACACACGCACGCATATTATGTCTTTCAGTCGTGAAAATGTGCAAGGCCAACTTTTACAAGGAGGCAGTAAACGATGTGAGGTCAAATAAAATCACTGAATGGATTTGGTTGGCAATAGAAATGCTTGCGGCTCACTTCCCCCTGTGAGGAGAATTTGCCTTTATTGGGGCTCTCTGGGTGGCTGGGGCCGTACTTTGGCTCCCGCACACACTGGGAGACAAATATATATACAAAAGCCAAAACCAGTGAAGTTGGCACGTTGTGTAAATAGTAAATAAAAACAGAATACAATAATTTGCAAATCCTTTTCAACTTATATTCAACTGAATAGACTGCAAAGACAAGATATTTAATGTTTTTTTTATGCAAATAATCATTAACTTAGAATTTAATGGCAGCAACACATTGTAAAAAAGTTTGCACAGGGGTATTTTTTACCACTGTGTTACATGGCCTTTCCTTTTAACAACACTCAGTAAACGATTGGGAACTGAGGATACCAATTTTTGAAGCTTTTCAGGTGGAATTCTGGGGTCTCCGTTGTGGTATTTTAGGCTTCATAATGCGCCGCACATTTTCAATGGGAGACAGGTCTGGACTACAGGCAGGCCAGTCCAGTACCCGCATTCTTTTACTACGAAGCCACGCTGTTGTAACATGCGTCTTGGCATTGTCTTGCTGAAATAAGCAGGGGCGACCATGACAACGTCGCTTGGATGGCAACATATGTTGCTCCAAAACCTGTATGTACCTTTCAGCATTAATGGTGCCTTCACAGATGTGTAAGTTACCCATGCCTTGGGCACTAATACACCCCCATACCATCACAAATGCTGGCTTTTACACTTTGCGCCTATAACAATCCGAATTGTTCTTTTCCCTCTTTGGTCCGGAGGACACGACGCCCACAGTCTCCAAAAACAATTTGAAATGTGGACTCGTCAGACCACAGAACACTTTTCCACTTTGCATCAGTCCATCTTAGATGAGCTCGGGCCCAGCGATGCCGGCGGTGTTTCTGGGTGTTGTTGATAAATGGCTTTCGTTTTGCATAGTATAGTTTTAACTTGCACCTACAGATGTAGCGACAAACTGTAGTTACTGACAGTGGTTTTCTGAAGTGTTCCTGAGCCCATGTGGTGATATCATTTACACACTGATGTCGCTTTTTGATGCAGTACCGCCTGAGGGATCGAATGACCGTAATATCATCGCTTACGTGCAGGGATTTCTCCAGATTCTCTGAACTTTTTGATGACATTACGGACCGTAGATGGTGAAATCTCTTAATTCCTTGCAATAGCTGGTTGAGAAATGTTGTTCTTAAACTGTTGGACAATTTGCTCACGCATTTGTTGACAAAGTGGTGACCCTCGCCCCGTCCTTGTTTGTGAATGACTGAGCATTTCATGGAAGCTGCTTTTATACCCAATCATGGCGCCCACCTGTTCCCAATTAGCTTGTTCACCTGTGGGATGTTCCAATTAAGTGTTTGATGAGCATTCCTCAACTTCCTCAACTTTACCATTCACACAACGTGCCAACTTCACTGGTTTTGGGGTTTGTGCAATAATACTATTATCGATATTGTTACACCGTCATCCATACACCATCCAGACCCACACCCCCTTGTTTTGTAACATGTACTGTATATGTGCTTTGCTCAAGGTATTTTTCCTGGTCTCAAACTGAGACTCCACTGCCCACCTTCTTTGCCTCTTTAGTATAGAGCAGCGGTTCTCAAACTTTTTTTCCCCACGTATTAAATCAGAAAACACTTCTCCAAGTACCACCATGATGACTGACATTAAAATACAGCAGCGTAGTAGGCCTAAGTATTCATTAAAAACAAGGCAGAAGTACACTATATTGTAGTCTTTGGCCACCCATCCAAATGATGGTTTGGATGTTGCCAGGAGAACGGTACATTTCGGAACTGCATTGTGCGGCGTGTGAAATTTGGTGGAGGAGGAATTATGGTGTGGGGTTTGTTTTTCAGGAGCTGGGCTTGGCCCCTTAGTTCCAGTGAAAGTGATACCAAAACATTCCCTGCTCCCAACCATACTTGCCAACCTTGAGACCTCCGAATTCGGGAGATGGGGGGTGGGGGGAGAGTTAGTGCTGCAAGGGGTTCTGGGTATTTGTTCTGTTGTGTTTATGTTGTGTTACGGTGCGGATGTTCTCCCGAAATGTGTTTGTCATTCTTGTTTGGTGTGGGTTCACAGTGTGGCACATATTTGTAACAGTGTTAAAGTTGTTTATACGGCTACCCTCAGTGTGACCTGTATGGCTGTTGATCAAGTATGCATTGCATTCGCTAATGCGTGTATAAAAACCGATGATGTTATGTGACTTGTAAAGGACCTGTGCCTGGTCCTCTACTGGTTGTAGAGGACGCTAAAGGCGGTGCCTTTAAGGCACGCCCCCAATATTGTTGTCCGGGTGGAAATCGGGAGAAATTCGGGAGTCTCCCGGGAAAATCGGGAGGGTTGGCAAGTATGCTCCCAACCTTGTGGAAACATTTTGGAGCGGGCCCCGTCCCCTTTTAACATGACTGTGCACCAGTGCACAAAGCAAGGTCCATAAAGACATGGCGTGGATGAACTTGACTGGCCTGCACAGAGTCCTGACCTGAACCCGAGAGAACACCTTTGGGATGAATAAGAACGGAGGCCTTCTCGACCAACATCGGTGTGTGACCTCACCAGTGCGCTTTTGGAAGACGTGACGAGGTTGGTAGAAGGTGGGGATCGAACCAGGAACCCTCTGGTTTCTGGCACGGCCACTCTCCCAAACCGCGCCACGCCGTCCCCATGGAAAGCTCCAGGATACTGTTGCGTTGACCAGCATTCCTCCAATGGGGAATTCAAATTGCTAGTCTCTCCCAGATTCTTTTTATGGCAATATGCTGTTGTTTATATTCAATCACCAGGCAGAAGTTGGTATTTTGTGGTTTATTCTCCAAGCTTAGAGGACAAACCTGAGACCAACCCAGCACCCAAGCGTTCCCCAGCCCGGTCCAGATCGGTCTACCAAAACCCCGGAACTCCTGTCTACTTCCTCCTTCTCCTGTCCCCCCCACCTGCTGTTTCCCCAGTCTAGCTGTGCTCCGTATCTCAGGAATGTAATGGCAGTCTCAACAAAGACAGCGCTCTGACTCTAACCAAGGACACTCGAATCCAAGCACTTTGTACCACACGAGACATTAGCTGATGTAAATATGACTATAGGAGTTTTTAGAAAGAAGTAACACTTAAATATGGATATGGCTTCCAACAATACCAAAACATTTTGGACAATTCCATGCTCCCAACCTTGTGGGAACAGTTTGGAGCGGGCCCCTTCCTCTTCAAACATGACTGTGCACCAGTGCACAAAGCAAGGTCCATAAAGACATGGTTGACATAGTCTGTTGTGGATGAACTTGACTGGCCTGCACAGAGTCCTGACCTGAACCCGATAGAACACCTTTGGGATGAATTAGAACGGAGACTGAGAGCCAGGCCTTCATCAGTGTGTGACCTCACCAATGCGCTTTTGGAAGAATGGGGGAAAACTCCTATAAACACACTCCGCAACCTTGTGGACAGCCTTCCCGGAAGATGTAATAGCTGCAAAAGGTGGGCCGTCATCATATTGAACCCTATGGGTTAGGAATGGGATGGCACTTCAAGTTCATAAGTGAGTCAATGCAGGTGACTTTTAGAAAATATAGTGTATATTTCATATGTTTTACACGCAATTTGAACGGTAACACTGTGTTTGGATTTAGGAAAATAAAATGGTGTACTTTAATGAAGTGATCGCACCAGTAGAGGGAGCCCGTGGTCCACTAGTGTTCCGCGTACCACAGTTTAGGGTCCCCCCACGTGCTGCGCAACAGGGCTCGTATTTGTTGAAGATCTTTTTCTTCGTGCCCTTGGAACCTTCACGCCTCCGGAGGATCTCTGAATAGAAGTCCCAAGCCCCACACCCGTCAGGGCGGTGAGACGAGGCTAGAAACCTCCAGGGTTCAACACAAGCAGGTGTCAAGGATGCAAATACCTTCCTCACACCGGGGGGAATTTATTTTTTATTTTTGTTTTCCGCCGCTCACGGCTGCCTTAACACGCCAAGCGTCGGTCTCCTCGGTGACTTTGAGGTAAACACGCAGTTAAGCGCAAACAAACACGCCGGCGCTATGGAGACGTCGGGGGCCGTCGCTAAGTACGCAGTTAGCGGCGTCGCGCCTCTGGATGGACGTGTTGGAAGAGACGCGGGGTTTAAGGGCGGGAAGTTTGCCCTTGAGGTTGAAGCGCGGTGGGAGCCAAGGAGTCGGGTGTCGTTTCAAACTGCCGCCGCTAAGCGGAACGGCGGGTGACTGATGATGCAATAATGCGCCCTCCGCTCTGCCGTGGATGAACGCCAGAGGTGCTCCAGTGACCGTCCCCTTTAAATACGAGGCAATAAATGATGAATGCCATATATCTGACGAGTGCTAAAATCAGACCTTTATTAGTGTCAGTCTCGTCAAACATGAATTTATTGTTGCTTTAGTCCAGATGTCATCAGCCTCCTTGTTGTGGCTCCCTCTTGCTGAGCTCGCACGAGTACTGTGCCATGTGGACAACTTAATATCCCGAGAAAGATATTTATC
>NC_084732.1:94453593-94461093 GCF_033978785.1 Entelurus aequoreus
ACTTAAAATCCTTTTTTATTCCTCCAAACTCGACAGTGCGCCTAATGTACGGAATAATTCTGGTTTTGCCTGCCGACCTCGAAGCTATTTTATTTGGTACATGGTGTAATGATATGTGTCACCAGTAGATGGCAGTCAAACATAAGAGATATGTGTAGTCATCACTATTATGGCAATATGACTCAAGTAAACAACCCCAACATGTTATATGTTCCATTGAAAAAATAGAACATTACACACGGCACTCAAAAATCTATCAACATGTTTTAGTACGACTTTGGTAAGCTATGAAGCCGCACCGCTTAATGGATTGTACTGTGCTTCAACATAGGAGTATTATTATGGTGTGTGTATAAGGTAAGACATATTATCTGGCGTTTTGTTTCGCATTATTATCCAAAATAAACTTTTCTTACCTTCTGGTACCTGCTGATCTGTACTTGGGATCTGCATAAGTCCTGAAAATGTGTGTGCATCCGCCTTTGTAGTCCGTGGCGACACCGTAGTGGATAAGCTTCTTCTTTTTCTATATCTTCTTGTTATGGGACATTCATCCTCCGCTGTTGCCATTTCTAATATAAAGTAGTGTAAAGTTCTTACTTATATCTGTCAGTAAACTCGCCATGAAGGCTCTAAAACATACCGGTGTAGTGAGTTTACATTATTCACCCAAGGAACTTTAGTTATTGGAGCGTTCCGGTCGGAAATAAGACCGCCCACGAAACGGCGCATCCGGAAGCGACTGTCAGAAAGCGGCTTGAAGATGATCTGTAAAACATGATCTAAAGAACAACTTGTGGGGGGGCGTGGCCTGCGGGCCTGCGGTGAAGCGGGGCGTGTCAGGGCCGGCTTCGAGATCAGCGGCAGGTGTGTAGATGACACAGCTGTGAGTGTTTGTCTGATCACTTGTCGCTCTGTTAAAGGCAGCAGTCGGGAGGGAGAGGGGAGAGTTGTTGTTGGTGATGGCGGTTGGTGACACTCTGAGAAAAAACATTTATGTGCTCGAGCGAGAAGGAGACGGGCAGAGAATGACTGAAAAAGGTCCCAACGAACATTTATTGAAAAATAAATTATTGTTCGCCAAGATGAACGCAGCTGTCATGTCCGTCATTGGTGGTCCTCCACACCACCATTACATGTGATGTAGACCATAAGGAGGCGTTTTACATTTAGAAAAATATTATAATAATATGATTCCTTTAATGCGCCTTATAATCCAGTGCGCCTTATATATGAAAAACGATAAAACACAGTGTTTCCCACACATTCATTTATTTGTGGCGGCCCGCCACGAAAGAATTACGTCCACCAAAAATAAATTTTTTTTAAAAATAATAATTTTTTAATTTTTAATTTTAATTTTAATTTTTTTGTTCTGTCCAGCTTCTCAAGCAAATCATATAGTTGATGTAGATGCCCATATAGGCTGTTCAGATTTACTTTACAAAAGAGAAGTGTAGGATACTTCTCTTGTTGCCTTATTTGTATTTGACCACTACTGTTTTCTGTTTATTTGTTACTGACTGTGGCAGGACACCTCTGCCTCTGTTTCACTTTATGTTGCTGGTAAATAATATGGTTGTAGTAGTAGGCTAAAGTTAAATTATTTAGTATGCACTAATTAAAGGGGCAGAGCTTTAAGAGACATTTTAGCTTTTATATTTTATAGGATATATTTTTTGTAAGAACCACAATTAATAAATATATTTCAGTGAATAACTTATTGTTCAAATCTGTATATAAATATGTACATAAAGTGTTGTAATTATATTGTAAAATGGATGGATGGATTGCCGTTTAAAACAAAACTGTTATTATTAATTAGTAAGTATACTTTTTTTGAGCCTTTTAGAGAAAATCATATCATTGTAGTAAATTATGCAAATTACTCGATGATGTCATGGTGACCACGCCCATAGCCACGCCCATAGTCACACCCCCACCACCACAGGTATCTTGGCAGTTTATGGGAAACACTAAAACAATAGACCTTTCATCGGCAGTGCACCTTATAATCCGGTGCGCCCTATGGTCCGGAAAATACGGTTAATGTTGTAATCAAATAAAAATGTTTAGCACACACACGTACCGAAAATTGGTACCGTTGAGTACCAGTATCGGTTCCCACGTACCGGGAATTTTTTGGTTTTGCGACATAATTGCATCCGTCCATTTCTCCGCTCTCAATCCCGGGGCTCTGCACGCCATATTGTATTTTTCTATTCAGGAACCGTCACTTCTCCTCCCCCCCGGCACAGTCCTTCGCAACAAAAAGCACAACGACTCTCCAACGATAATGTGCTCGAATTTACACTAATTACACGAGTTGGTGACCCCGGTCCAGTGTGATCTCCGTGGCGGCCCCGAGGTGAGCAGATTAATTTAGATCATCACAAGCGTAATTGGAGATCATTTTATGTTGATGCAAAAAGGCTAACGGGTTTATCTTAACCTCAGGTCGGATTATTTCTGCTTGAATTAAAAACATTTATGAACAGGCTCTGCTTTCAATTCCTTCGGGGTTTGTGATGCTTCTTCATGTGTCAGAGGTCTGATGTCTGTTTTCTCGCCCAACCCTAGTGCCTGTCTATTTTATATCCATACACTATGTAATGGTATTCTTATTTATTGGGCTCAGTCACTACTCATAGTCGGTATCGGTATGTTATTTAGGCTGACCATATTCTGAAATCCCAAAAAGAGGACACATATATAAGTGCCAAGGCGGGCAGCACGCCAAAGCCGGGACTAGGTGAAAATTTGCCAATGATACTCGAAATTGCTTTATAAATAATATATTTATTTATATCCGGCAGTAAGTCGGACACGTTTCCAGTGAGGGTTGGACTCCGCCAAGACTGCCCTTTGTCACCGATTCTGTTCATAACTTTTATGGACAGAATTTCTAGGCGCAGTCAAGGCGTTGAGGGGATTTGGTTTGGTGGCTGCAGGATTAGGTCTCTCCTTTTTGCAGATGATGTGGTCCTGATGGCTTCATCTGGCCAGGATCTCCAGCTCTCACTGGATCGGTTCGCAGCCAAGTGTGAAGCGACTGGGATGAGAATCAGCACCTCCAAGTCCGAGTCCATGGTTCTCGCTCGGAAAAGGAGTGCCATCTCCGGGTTGGGGAGGAGACCCTGCTCCGAGTGGAGGAGTTCAAGTACCTCGGAGTCTTGTTCACGAGTGAGGGAAGAGTGGATCATGAGATCGACAGGCGGATCGGTGCGGCGTCTTCAGTAATGCGGACGTTGTATCGATCCGTTGTGGTGAAGAAGGAGCTGAGCCGGAAGGCAAAGCTCTCAATTTACCGGTCAATCTACGTTCCCATCTTCACTTATGGTCATGAGCTTTGGGTTATGACCGAAAGGACAAGATCACGGGTACAAGCGGCCGAAATGAGTTTCCTCCGCCGGGTGGCGGGGCTCTCCCTTAGAGATAGGGTGAGAAGCTATGCCATCCGGGAGGAGCTCAAAGTAAAGCCGCTACTCCTAAAGTGTCTTGCCCAAGGACACAACGGCAGTCACTAGGATGGCAGAAGCGGGGATCGAACCCGAAACCCTCAAGTTGCTGGCACGTTCCTGCTTTGCACACAGTTCATTCTGCTTCCCATGTGTCACGGCCAGGACGAAAACACGGATACTTTCCCCGCAAATCATCCGTGAAGTTGCATTTACGTTTCGGCTTCTCTCTTGTGTCCTGTCTGTCTCTCCACTGTCTCGCTCTCTGGCTCTCTGTCTCTGCCCCTCCCACACGAATGTTGCTGCGTGCGAAAACCTTCACAATTTGTTTTGTTTTCAACCCCTTTCTTAACCCTGGACGTACATTGAAAATACAAGCAACCCTAACTCAAAATACCGGACATTTGAGGCATTTAAGAAACTCCGCCCGGACAAAAGAGGACATGTCCGGGGAAAAGAGGACGTATGGTCAGTCTAATGTTATTTAAACAAAACAAAAAAAAAGATTGGTGAATGCAATATCATTCTTAAAAAGTGCATTAGTAAGAACAAATAGTTTGTGAATAGTGTTTTCAGGATTTGCATTTTTTCCAAAGTCCAAATGAAACATTCCATTTTGTGATGGCACTTGGCACATCCTTGTTCTTTGGGGGCTTACCAGAATTTGAACAGAAGCCAGGCGTTACTGCTCCCAGACTCCTGCTGTTTTCTACTTCCTCAGTAAATTAGTGTGCCGGTCATTCCGCACCCCGGGGCTCTCCCCCAGGCTCCTCAGACCACCAGCTGGTGTGTTCAGACCTGTATTTAGCGCACCCCTGTCAGTATTTAACCTTACCGTGTGGCGTCTTCTTCTGACCATGATCATGTGAGGAAGATGATCTATTTTGTCGCTTTTAGCAAAACGTGTTGTCGGCATTTAACCCGGGGAGCATATCCGGCTTGTAGTTCAGCAGGGTGGGCGACACAGACGGCAACGTGGGCGCTTGGAAGAGAGGAAGCAGGATTCAAACCATCATTACTGGACAGCCTCATGAGCCACACCTTAATTGAACAACTTAAGGGCATGTCTGCAACACTAGTCACGACTAGGATGGACTAGTTTCCCAGTCAACTACATTTCTCCATTGGGTTCCTGAACAGAATAATAGTTAAAGCTTCAGTAATGGAAAAAAAACAAAGATTTTAGTCTTAGTTAGTCTTGTTTTACAAAACCCAAAACCAGTGAAGTTGGCACGTTGTGTAATTGGTAAATAAAAACAGAAAACAATGATTTGCAAATCCTTTTCAACTTATATTCAATTGAATAGACTGCAAAGACAAGATATTTAATGTTCGAATTGAGAAACTTAATTTATATTTTTATAGTTTCCAAAAACAATTGGAAATGTGGACTCGTCAGACCACAGAACACTTTTCCGCTTTGCATCAGTCCATCTTAAATGAGCTCGGGCCCAGCGAAGCCGACGGCGTTTCTGGGTGTTGTTGATAAATGGCTTTCGTTTTGCATAGTAGAGTTTTAACTCGCACTTACAAAGGTAGCGACCAACTGCAGTTACTGACAGTGGTTTTCTGACGTGTTCCTGAGCCCATGTGGTGATATCCTTTACACACTGATGTCGCTTTTTGATGCAGTATCACCTGAGGGGATCGAAGGTCCGTAAGATCATCGCTTAAGTGCAGTGATTTCTCCAGATTCTCTGAACCTTTTGATGATATTACTGACCGTGGATGGTGAAATCCCTAAATTCCTTGCAATAGCTGGTTGAGAAATGTTGTTCTTAAACTGTTGGACAATTTTCTCACGCATTTGTTCACAAAGTGGTGACCCTCGCCCCGTCCTTGTTTGTGAATAACATGGAAGCTGCTTTTATACCCAATCATGGCACCCACCTGTTCCCAAATTAGCCTGTTCACCGGTGGGATGTCCGAATAAGTGTTTTATGAGCATTCCTCAACTTTCTCAGTCTTTTTTGCCACTTGCGTCAGCTTTTTTGAAACATGTTGCAGGCATCAAATTCCAAATGAGTTAATATTCGCAAAAAATATCAAAAGTTTTCCAGTTCGAACGTTAAATATCTTGTCTTTGCAGTCTGTTCAATTGCATATAGGTTGAAAAGGATTTGCAAGTCATTGTATTCTCTTTTTATTTACGATTTACACAACGTGCCAACTTCACTGCTTTTGGGGTTTGTAGTTTTGTTACAGTTTTGTTGGCAGCACTTCTTTCCTCCCTTGTTGATCCTCTTGTTGCTAGGAGCGCTGATTGTACACACCGGCCCCTGTTTGATGTTTAGGACACGCACCGGAGGCCAATCCCAATCAAGCATCGTTTTCGCTTTACCTGACGCTACGTACTTGCTATAGGCTAAAGTTTTTGTTTCATGTTTTGCTATGCTACGCTAAGAGTTTGTGCCTTAGGCTTCACGTGCGTTTCCTGTCGCCGATCGCTAATTAACGAGCTTTATAAGCCAGCTTTGCTTGTCTGAACATTGTTGCATGTAGTTTTGCTTCTGGTTAGTCTGGCTTTGTTTCATGTTTGTTTGCGATTGTTTGTTTGTGCTTAGCTTTTTCTGCCTTCTACGCCCTATGGTCCGGAAAATACTGTGTACTTTTTTGACAACCGTGTTGAAGGTACATTGCACATTTTGCATTTCAGTATTTTTCTGTTGTTTTCTCAGGGTATCAAACAAAACAAAAAAAAAAGACCCCTACTTGATGACTCAGATTTCCATTTCTCACGTTGCAAATTGTAGTCAAAAGCAATAATTAGAGTTGAGAAAATGACCGTGTCTGCAAATTGCCTTTTGTTGATGGCCTGTTCTCCCGCCGCGCACCCTCGCTAAAGGCCTCAGCTGATAGAACTGCAGCAGAATGTTTTAATTGGAGCCTCCCGCCTTATTGGCGTTGCTTGCTTGTCAGCAACCAGTGAGAAATTTGAATCGACAAATGCATAAGAAAGGTGTGCAGTACATAAATGCATGCCAAGAAAAGGTCAATGGAAAGAAATTATGTATTATATACGGACTACCTCGGGTCTTTTTAAAGTCAGACGGCGTTTAAAATTAAAACAAGGCTCCCGGGCAATAATCCTTGCACCTTTGAGACGGATCGGTTGAGAATTGCGGGCTTTGACAAAACCTCTACGGACACGCGCTGCAGCAGCCCAGGGCGAAATCCTGCGCAGGTCTGCCAGTTTGTGTGGATGACAATTAATCAAAGCGCCACACAGCGAGTGTTCTAACCAGGACTGAGTAAAGACATCGGGTGTTAAGTCAGCGTGCCGTGAAACCTTCATTCGACAATTTGATTCGAGGTGACTGGACCGTCAGGAGCGGTTTTTAAAAATACAGTTGTCAAATACACACATACTGTACATATACATTCACTGTACAAACATACATATACACATACTGTACATATACATTCACTGTACAAACATACATATACACATACTGTACGTATACATTCACCGTACAAACATACATATAGACATACTGTACATATACATTCACTGTACAAACATACATATACACATAATGTACGTATACATTCACTGTACAAACATACATATACACATACTGTACGTATGCATTCACTGTACAAACATACATATACACATACTGTACATATACATTCCCTGTACAAACATACATATACACATACTGTACATATACAAGTACATATACATACATACACTCATGCATATAATCACGTTTCATCAAACATAAATGAATGTTGTTGCCCTAGGGCAGGGGTCGGCAACCCAAAATGTTGAAAGAGCCATATTGGACCAAAAAAAACAAAAACAAATCTGTCTGGAGCCGCAAAAAATTAAAAGCCATATTACATGTGTCATGAGATGTACATTTAATTAAGAGGACTTAAAGGAAACTAAATTAGCTCAAATATAGCTACAAATTAGGCATAATGATGCAATATGTACATGTAGCTAGCCTAAATAGCATGTTAGCATCGATTAGCTTGCAGTCATGCAGTGGCCAAATATGTCTGATTAGCACTTCACACAAGTCAATAACATCAA
>NC_084732.1:94466093-94486953 GCF_033978785.1 Entelurus aequoreus
CATAAAGTGTAGTGTCACTATCATAAAGTGTAGTGTCACTATTATAAAGTGTAGTGTCACCATCATAAAGTGTAGTGTCACTATCACAAAGTGTAGTGTCACTATCATAAAGTGTAGTGTCACCAGCATAAAGTGTAACATCACTATCATATAGTGTAGTGTCACCATCATAAAGTGTAACGTCACTATCATGAAGTGTAGTGTCACCATCATAAAGTGTAATGTCACTATCTTAAAGTGTAGTGTCACTATCATAAAGTGTAGTGTCACCATCATAAAGTGTAACGTCACTATCATAAAATGTAGTGTCACTATCATAAAGTGTAGTGTCACTATCATAAAGTGTAGTGTCACTATCACAAAGGGTAGTGTCACTATCATAAAGTGTTGTGTCACCATCATAAAGTGTAATGTCACTATCATAAAGTGTAGTGTCACCATCATAAAGTGTAATGTCACTATCATAAAGTGTAGTGTCATCATCATAAAGTGTAATGTCACTATCTTAAAGTGTAGTGTCACTATCATAAAGTGTAGTGTCACCATCATGAAGTGTAACGTCACTATCATAAAGTGTAGTGTCACTATCATAAATTGTAGTGTCACTATCACAAAGGGTAGTGTCACTATCATAAAGTGTTGTGTCACCATCATAAAGTGTAATGTCACTATCATAAAGTGTAGTGTCACCATCATAAAGTGTAATGTCACTATCATAAAGTGTAGTGTCACCATCATAAAGTGTAATGTCACTATCATAAAGTGTAGTGTCACTATCATAAAGTGTAGTGTCACTATCATAACGTGTAGTGTCACTATCATAAAGTGTAGTTACACTATCACAAAGGGTAGTGTCACTATCATAAAGTGTTGTGTCACCATCATAAAGTGTAATGTCACTATCATAAAGTGTAGTGTGACCATCATAAAGTGTAATGTCACTATCATAAAGTGTAGTGTCACCATCATAAAGTGTAATGTCACTATCTTAAAATGTAGTGTCACTATCATGAAGTGTAGTGTCACCATCATAAAGTGTAGTGTCACCATCATAAAGTGTAATGTCACTATCTTAAAGTGTAGTGTCACTATCATAAAGTGTAGTGTCACCATCATAAAGTGTAACGTCACTATCATAAAATGTAGTGTCACTATCATAAAGTGTAGTGTCACTATCACAAATGGTAGTGTCACTATCATAAAGTGTTGTGTCACCATCATAAAGTGTAATGTCACTATCATAAAGTGTAGTGTCACCATCATAAAGTGTAATGTCACTATCATAAAGTGTAGTGTCACTATCATAAAGTGTAGTGTCACCATCATAAAGTGTAATGTCACTATCATAAAGTGTTGTGTCACCATCATAAAGTGTAACGTCACTATCATAAAGTGTAGAGTCACCATCATGAAGTGTAATGTCACTATCATAAAGTGTAGTGTCACCATCATAAAGTGTAATGTCACTATCATAAAGTGTAGTGTCACTATCATAAAGTGTAGTGTCACCATCATAAAGTGTAACGTCACTATCATAAAGTGTAGTGTCACCATCATAAAGTGTAACATCACTATCATCAAGTGTTGTGTCACCATCATGAAGTGTAACGTCACTATCATAAAGTGTAGTGTCACCATCATAAAGTGTAGTGTCACCGTCATAAAGTGTAGTATCACTATCACAAAGTGTAGTGTCACCATCATAATGTGTAGTGCCACTATCATAAAGTGTAGTATCACTATCACAAAGTGTAGTGTCACCATCATAAAGTGTAGTGTCACTATCACAAAGTGTAGTGTCACCATCATAAAGTGTAGTGTCACCATCATAAAGTGTAGTATCACTATCACACAGTGTAGTGTCACCATCATAATGTGTAGTGCCACTATCATAAAGTGTAGTATCCCTATCATAAAGTGTAGTGTCACCATCACAAAGTGTAGTGTCACTATCGCAAAGTGTAGTGTCACCATCATAATGTGTAGTGTCACTATCATAAAGTGTAGTGTCACAATCCTAAAGTGTAGTATCACTATCATAAAGTGTAGTGTCACTATCATAAAGTGTAGTATCCCTATCATAAAGTGTAGTGTCACCATCATAAAGTGTAGTGTCACCATCATAAAGTGTAGTGTCACTATCATAAAGTATAGTGTCACCATCATAAAGTGTAGTGTCACTATCACAAAGTGTATTGTCACTATAATAAAGTGTAGTGTCACTATCATAAAGTGTAGTATCCCTATCATAAAGTGTAGTGTCACTATCATAAAGTGTAGTGTCACTATCATAAAGTGTAGTGTCACCATCATAAAGTGTAGTGTCACTATCACAAAGTGTAGTGTCACTATCATAAAGTGTATTGTCACTATCATAAAGTGTAGTGTCACCATCATAAAGTGTAGTGCCACTTTCATAAAGTGTAGTATCCCTATCATAAAGTGTAGTGCCACCATCATAAAGTGTAGTATCCCTATCATAAAGTGTGGTGTCACCATCATAATGTGTAGTGCCACTATCCTAAAATGTAGTATCCCTATCATAAAGTGTAGTATCCCTATCATAAAGTGTAGTGTCACTATCATAAAGTGTAGTGCCACTACCATAAAGTGTAATGTCACTATTGCAAAGTGTAGTGTCACTATCATAAAGTGTAGTGTCACTATCGCAAAGTGTAGTGTCACTATCGTAATGTGTAGTGTCACTATCATAAAGTGTAGGGTCACTATCATAAAGTGTAGTGCCACTATCATAATGTGTAGTGTCACTATCATAAAGTGCAATGTCACTATCATAAAGTCTAGTGTCACCATCATGAAGTGTAATGTCACTATCATAAAGTGTAGTGCCACTATCATAATGTGTAGTGTCACTATCATAAAGTGCAATGTCACTATCATAAAGTGTAGTGTCACCATCATAAAGTGTAATGTCACTATCATAAAGTGTAGGGTCACCATTATAAAGTGTAGTGTCACTATCATAAAGTGTAGTGTCACTATCATAATGTGTAGTGTCACTATCATAATGTGTAGTGTCACCATCATTATGTGTAGTGTCACTATCATAAAGAGTAATGTCACTATCATTATTTGTAGAGTCATCATCATTATGTGTAGTTTCACCATCATAAAGTGTAGTGTCACTATCATAAAGTGTAGTGTCACTATTATAAAGTGTAGTGTCACCATCATAAAGTGTAGTGTCACTATCACAAAGTGTAGTGTCACTATCATAAAGTGTAGTGTCACCAGCATAAAGTGTAACGTCACTATCATATAGTGTAGTGTCACCATCATAAAGTGTAACGTCACTATCATAAAGTGTAGTGTCACCATCATAAAGTGTAATGTCACTATCTTAAAGTGTAGTGTCACTATCATAAAGTGTAGTGTCACCATCATAAAGTGTAACGTTACTATCATAAAGTGTAGTGTCACTATCATAAAGTGTAGTGTCACTATCATAATTTTGTAGTGTCACTATCACAAAGGGTAGTGTCACTATCATAAAGTGTTGTGTCACTATCATAAAGTGTAATGTCACTATCATAAAGTGTAGTGTCACCATCATAAAGTGTAATGTCACTATCATAAAGTGTAGTGTCACCATCATAAAGTGTAATGTCACTATCTTAAAGTGTAGTGTCACTATCATAAACTGTAGTGTCACCATCATAAAGTGTAACGTCACTATCATAAAGTGTAGTGTCACTATCATAAATTGTAGTGTCACTATCACAAAGGGTAGTGTCACTATCATAAAGTGTTGTGTCACCATCATAAAGTGTAATGTCACTATCATAAAGTGTAGTGTCACCATCATGAAGTGTAATGTCACTATCATAAAGTGTAGTGTCACCATCATAAAGTGTAATGTCACTATCATAACGTGTAGTGTCACTATCATAAAGTGTAGTGTCACTATCATAAAGTCTTGTGTCACTATCATAAAGTGTAGTTACACTATCACAAAGGGTAGTGTCACTATCATAAAGTGTTGTGTCACCATCATAAAGTGTAATGTCACTATCATAAAGTGTAGTGTGACCATCATAAAGTGTAATGTCACTATCATAAAGTGTAGTGTCACCATCATAAAGTGTAATGTCACTATCTTAAAGTGTAGTGTCACTATCATGAAGTGTAGTGTCACCATCATAAAGTGTAGTGTCACCATCATAAAGTGTAATGTCACTATCTTAAAGTGTAGTGTCACTATCATAAAGTGTAGTGTCACCATCATAAAGTGTAACGTCACTATCATAAAATGTAGTGTCACTATCATAAAGTGTAGTGTCACTATCACAAAGGGTAGTGTCACTATCATAAAGTGTTGTGTCACCATCATAAAGTGTAATGTCACTATCATAAAGTGTAGTGTCACCATCATAAAGTGTAATGTCACTATCATAAAGTGTAGTGTCACTATCATTAAGTGTAGTGTCACCATCATAAAGTGTAATGTCACTATCATAAAGTGTTGTGTCACCATCATAAAGTGTAACGTCACTATCATAAAGTGTAGTGTCACCATCATAAAGTGTAATGTCAATATCATAAAGTGTAGTGTCACAATCATCAAGTGTTGTGTCACCATCATGAAGTGTAACGTCACTATCATAAAGTGTAGTGTCACCATCATAAAGTGTAATGTCACTATCTTAAAGTGTAGTGTCACTATCATGAAGTGTAGTGTCACCATCATAAAGTGTAGTGTCACCATCATAAAGTGTAATGTCACTATCTTAAAGTGTAGTGTCACTATCATAAAGTGTAGTGTCACCATCATAAAGTGTAACGTCACTATCATAAAATGGAGTGTCACTATCATAAAGTGTAGTGTCACTATCACAAAGGGTAGTGTCACTATCATAAAGTGTTGTGTCACCATCATAAAGTGTAATGTCACTATCATAAAGTGTAGTGTCACCATCATAAAGTGTAATGTCACTATCATAAAGTGTAGTGTCACTATCATTAAGTGTAGTGTCACCATCATAAAGTGTAATGTCACTATCATAAAGTGTAGTGTCACTATCATAAAGTGTAGTGTCACCATCATAAAGTGTAACGTCACTATCATAAAGTGTAGTGTCACCATCATAAAGTGTAACGTCACTATCATCAAGTGTTGTGTCACCATCATGAAGTGTAACGTCACTATCATAAAGTGTAGTGTCACCATCATAAAGTGTAACGTCACTATCATAAAGTGTAATGTCACTATCATAAAGTGTAGTGTCACCATCATAAAGTGTAATGTCACTATCATAAAGTGTAGTGTCACCATCATAAAGTGTAATGTCACTATCATAAAGTGTAGTTTGACCATCATAAAGTGTAATGTCACTATCATAAAGTGTAATGTCACCATCATAAAGTGTAATGTCACTATCTTAAAGTGTAGTGTCACTATCATGAAGTGTAGTGTCACCATCATAAAGTGTAGTGTCACCATCATAAAGTGTAATGTCACTATCTTAAAGTGTAGTGTCACTATCATAAAGTGTAGTGTCACCATCATAAAGTGTAACGTCACTATCACAAAATGTAGTGTCACTATCATAAAGTGTAGTGTCACTATCACAAAGGGTAGTGTCACTATCATAAAGTGTTGTGTCACCATCATGAAGTGTAATGTCACTATCATAAAGTGTAGTGTCACCATCATAAAGTATAATGTCACTATCATAAAGTGTAGTGTCACTATCATAAAGTGTAGTGTCACCATCATAAAGTGTAACGTCACTATCATAAAGTGTTGTGTCACCATCATGAAGTGTAACGTCACTATCATAAAGTGTTGTGTCACCATCATAAAGTGTAACGCCACTATCATAAAGTGTTGTGTCACCATCATAAAGTGTAACGTCACTATCATAAAGTGTTGTGTCACCATCATAAAGTGTAGTGTCACCATCATAAAGTGTAATGTCACTATCATAAAGTGTAGTGTCACCATCATAAAATGTAACGTCACTATCATAAAGTGTACTGTCACTATCATAAAGTGTAGTGTCACCATCATAAAGTGTAATGTCACTATCATAAAGTGTAGTGTCACCATCATAAAGTGTAACGTCACTATCATAAAGTGTAGTGTCACCATCATAAAGTGTAATGTCACTATCATAAAGTGTAGTGTCACCATCATAAAGTGTAACGTCACTATCATAAAGTGTACTGTCACTATCATAAAGTGTAGTGTCACCATCATAAAGTGTAATGTCACTATCATAAAGTGTAGTGTCACCATCATAAAGTGTAACGTCACTATCATAAAGTGTACTGTCACTATCATAAAGTGTAGTGTCACCATCATAAAGTGTAATGTCACTATCATAAAGTGTAGTGTCACCATCATGAAGTGTAACGTCACTATCATAAAGTGTTGTGTCACCATCATAAAGTGTAACGCCACTATCATAAAGTGTTGTGTCACCATCATAAAGTGTAACGTCACTATCATAAAGTGTTGTGTCACCATCATAAAGTGTAGTGTCACCATCATAAAGTGTAGTGTCACCATCATAAAGTGTAACGTCACTATCATAAAGTGTAGTGTCACCATCATAAAGTGTAACGTCACTATCATAAAGTGTAGTGTCACCATCATAAAGTGTAACGTCACTATCATAAAGTGTACTGTCACTATCATAAAGTGTAGTGTCACCATCATAAAGTGTAATGTCACTATCATAAAGTGTAGTGTCACCATCATAAAGTGTAATGCTGCTTCCAAGGAGTGCAGACGTGTCTCTGATTGCTCCTGCTTGCTTGCTGCTTTGTTCGCTTTTAAATCATTCTACAAGTTTTGAAAACAAGTTTATTCCCTTTCTCTTAAGTAAACCAAGACGCTCTGAATCATTTTTATGCTTTTTACTTAAACGTTGTATGCGTTTTACAATCCTTCTGACAAGTCCGCGACAACAACCCTCTCAACGTGACTGTAGGAGTAACTCAAACAATGGCTCCCTGTGAAAGATGTTGGATATATCAACAAGACATTTGTGCGCTAAAAGCAAGGTTTTTTTTTTTCCGGGAAAGCAAAAAAGGACTTCATTGGACACTCGCAGTGGAATCCAGAGGTGAGAAGTCATCATTGAACTCCAGATCCAAGGGGGAAGAAACTGTTAGGCACAACCTGAAGCTAAATGATATAATTTATTTTCCCCAAGACTGTGTATAGTCACTTTCAATCAACTCGGTGCTAAACCGTAGCCAGGTCAGAATGTTGGTATCCATGTAATTGTCAGGTTCAAACACTGATGACATCTATTAAACAAGACAAGAGGCAAAGAATTAAACAGAGACAGAATTCAATTTGGACTCAATATTGAGGAGAGTCATCTGGACACACTGTACCCTCGCACAGTATCTCAGCACGCTCTGCCACAAGATTGCACTCCTCCTTCTTTGTTTGACTTTCTCCTCTCACCTGACCACCGCTTCCACTTCCAGAGGGAGGTGGGTCGTAAACAGCGTTGCCTTTGGTTACAGAATAGTTCAAAGGAAGAGGTCGTAAAATAGTTCAAAAAGAGTTCCATAAAATAGTTCAAAAAGAGTTCCATAAAATACTTCAAAAAGAGTTCCATAAGATAGTTCAAAAAGAGTTCGTAAAATACTTCAAATAGAGTTCGTCTGGAAATTGGGCAGATCCTGTCATCTCTCCGCATTGAAGTCCTTCTGTTAGAACATTATCTTCCTGTTGATTACCATACATGAAAGAACACAGGAACACCTTCATCTTGCTTTCCCTCTACACAGTGGAGTTTTACGAGCCTTACTCTTGGTAGGTTTCAAAGACGGCCTTTTGTTTTCTTGCCTGGAACTCATTTCAACACAAAGTTTTTTGTGATAACTTACAAACAATTATTCTAACAGTAATATCACCCAGAATAAAACAAGGTTTTTCTACACTGTCACATCCAAATATCACAAACAAAGAGATTGCACTCCTTCTTTGTTTGACTTTCTCCTCTCACCTGACCACCGCTTCCACTTCCAGAGGGAGGTGGGTCGTAAACAGCGTTGCCTTTGGTTACAGAATAGTTCAAAAGAAGAGGTCGTAAAATAGTTCAAAAAGAGTTCCATAAAATAGTTCAAAAAGAGTTCCATAAAATACTTCAAAAAGAGTTCCATAAGATAGTTCAAAAAGAGTTCGTAAAATACTTCAAATAGAGTTCGTCTGGAAATTGGGCAGATCCTGTCATCTCTCCGCATTGAAGTCCTTCTGTTAGAACATTATCTTCCTGTTGATTACCATACATGAAAGAACACAGAAACACCTTCATCTTGCTTTCCCTCTACACAGTGGAGTTTTACGAGCCTTACTCTTGGTAGGTTTCAAAGACGGCCTTTTGTTTTCTTGCCTGGAACTCATTTCAACACAAAGTTTTTTGTGATAACTTACAAACAATTATTCTAACAGTAATATCACCCAGAATAAAACAAGATTTTTCTACACTGTCACATCCAAATATCACAAACAAAGAGATTGCACTCCTTCTTTGTTTGACTTTCTCCTCTCACCTGACCACCGCTTCCACTTCCAGAGGGAGGTGGGTCATAAACAGCGTTGCCTTTGGTTACAGAATAGTTCAAAAGAAGAGGTCTTAAAATAGTTCAAAAAGAGTTCCATAAAATAGTTCAAAAAGAGTTCCATAAAATACTTCAAAAAGAGTTCCATAAGATAGTTCAAAAAGAGTTCGTAAAATACTTCAAATAGAGTTCGTCTGGAAATTGGGCAGATCCTTTCATCTCTCCGCTTTGAAGTCCTTCGGTTAGAACATTATCTTCCTGTTGATTACCATACATGAAAGAACACAGGAACACCTTCATCTTGCTTTCCCTCTACACAGTGGAGTTTTACGAGCCTTACTCTTGGTAGGTTTCAAAGACGGCCTTTTGTTTTCTTGCCTGGAACTCATTTCAACACAAAGTTTTTTGTGATAACTTACAAACAATTATTCTAACAGTAATATCACCCAGAATAAAACAAGATTTTTCTACACTGTCTCATCCAAATATCACAAACAAAGAGAAGTTAGCGCAAAGCCTCAGACGGACAGAGCAACTGTGCCAAGAACCAAAGTCAAAGATGCGCTTCTCCTTGGAGACGGCGCCATACCTAACGTAAACCTAAACACAATTGTTAGATGCAGCTTTCCAAGTGCCACCGTCTCAGTCTTCTCAAAGCAGCGACCCTAGGTCTTGGCTGAACACCAAGGGATCAAACAGCTAAATGTGCGTGTGATTGCCGTGGACGTCAGAAACCAACAGTCTGAAATCCTGTAGATAGACTTTAATACACTATTTGAAAGTGTTGATCAAGTATCAGTGGACCACTCCCAAACATCGACAGGAGGATAAACAAATTCAGTAGGCTGCCTCAGCTGAATAAATGGCCGACCAAAGTCTGAGTCCAGGGGACTGCATTTTATTGACAACTTCAATCTCTTCTGGCAAAGAGAGGCTCAGATTCCAGGGAAAGGCCCACGCCTGAACAGAGGTGGAGTGAGACGACTGACGGATAACACTCTCCATGCTCTGAGGCATCCGAATAGGCCTGGACCGGGTCCTGTGCTTTCACAAAGGAGAGAGAAGGGGAGCGGAAGAAGAACTCCTCATCCACTGCCACATAGGAACCCAGAAACAGACTCAGCCACAGCAACTACAGCAGCAACTCCAGTATCCCTAAAACAAGATTCTGATACAGCAACTCCTCCATCAGCATCACCTTCATCACGGCCCTCACCACAAACCTGGATCCCGCCTGCTGCATCTACACCCTCCAGAGATGCTTCACTGTCATTCTCATCTCCATCGTCACCCATGAAACTTCCTGACCAGGGATTAAAATGATTCCCCTTACTCCGGACATGGCTATGGACAATCAAGGATTCTCTCATTAAAAAAAATATTCCGCCCCTCTTCCTCCTCAGCCTGTTCAATTAACCAAAGCTGCCCCAGCTTGGCCCCCGCCAGCGGGGCCCGTAGTTGTTATTCCCAACGACGTCAATACTGTTGTCTAGGTTGCTAAGGACCTCAGTGCTGATAAACATCACATCAACCCTAGGCCCATTGAAACAATAACTACTATCATAGCACAAAGATTAATTAAGAGACATACAGTTAGACCAGTGGTTCTTAACCTGGGTTCGATCGAACCCTAGGGGTTCGGTGAGTCGCCTCAGGGGTTCGGCGGAGGTCAAAACACACCCGACTTATCGTGTAAATACAAACTTCTCCCTATCGGCGTATTACGGATACGGCAACAGCTGATATGGTTTGCAGGTGTGTAATTTGTTGCACTGTGTTGGTTTTGTTGTTTGAACAAGGTGATGTTCATGCACGGTTCATTTTATGCACCAGTAAAAAAACATGGTAACACTTTAGTATGGGGAACATATTCACCATTAATTAGTTGCTTATTAACATGCAAATTAGTAACATATTGGCTCTTAACTAGTCATTATTAAGTACTTATTAATGCCTTATTTGGCATGGCCTTATTATAACCCTAACCCTCTAACCCTGACCCTAACCCTAATCAAATAACTCTAAATTAAGTCTTTATTACTTAGAATATGTTCCCCATACTAAAGTGTTACCAAAAACATATAACTTTGTCTTGAATTTGAAAAAAAAACAACATTTTATTTTTCACTAAAGAAGGGTTCGGTGAATGCGCATGTGAAACTGGTGGGGTTCGGTACCTCCAACAAGGTTAAGGACCACTGAGTTAGACTATCTGATCAGAGAAATGTAAACCACATTACTTTGAAGAACACAATGTTTAGGACAACTCTAGATAAATCTCAAACACAAAGTACTTAATGTCAGGTCTTTATGTAACAAGTCATTTTTAATGAATGATTTAATTTCCTTTTACAATATCAATACTCTGTTTTTAACTGAGACATGGCTCCACATAAACACAGCAAATGCCGATCGAAACTAGCCCACCTCACTTCAACTTAATGTTTGAGACGCAACAAAACCAGAAGGGTGGGGGTGTTTGTGCCATATTCAGGGGAAATATCCGCACCCACAAAATTGTCATTTGGGGTTTTTCTGTCAAGTATGGAGATAAAACAATCATCCATACTTTATATCACTATCTACTTGGGATGATACTCGAAACCGGTTTTCCCGGTTTTTCGATAAGAAAAGAACCGAGTCCTCGGACTCGAATCCCTTTTTGAGAACCGGTACCCGTTATCGAGACCACTATAGTAAAGAAAACGAGTTGGTTCTTTATTCGAATCCCTGGGAACGAATCCCAAATGGGAAATGTTATGCCCATTTGATTGTAGACTCTTACTGACACCTTGTGGCGATATGAAAATACTATGCATCAATAGTTTGGGCACTTCCGGGTTGGCGAGTCAGTCCAGTTCATGAGACAATTGAGAAGTAGAAAAGTTGTGTTAGCTCTTACAAGCCTCGGAAAAGATAAGTCTGTAAGTAAACTGTTTAACTTGTTTATGTAACTCGATATTAAGGTGGAAAGTGGTTACATTTAAAACTACGATGTTTATTGAAAAATGATTTTTGTGCACTGTTTCAATGTATGTTTTGAGGACTTAAAATGGCTGCCAGTCGTGTATTTCAACCATCGAAATAGTTTCAACACTCAGAAGTATTTGTTTGATGATAGTACTGTATATTTGTGTGAAGCTAATATTTACATATTGTGTATTACATTTCAGTATGTTAATTGAATTACATAGCGTATACATTTGTCATTGTGTGTATTTCAGTTACAATATAAAAAAGACAGTCCAGTGCAAGACAAAAGTAAAGATAGGAAAAGACAAAGCAAGATCAACAACAATAAAGAGTCTAAATGGATTAATCTGCTTTGGACCTTTTTAGATGTCTTGGATTGTTTGTTAGCTGTCTGCCTGTGTGTGTAGTTAGTATGTTCCAATAGCAGCAGAAGTGCACTTTTTGGAGAGCTGTATTATTTTCTGTTTTGTGCCCAAGGGACTGATTTTATTTAACACTATATTATTATTTATACACCTATAGTGATCACAGAGACAGGTTGTTTTTGTGTTACTGTATATATTTGTTTTTCTGAAAAATCCCACTTAATATACTTTGGGTAACAACAGTCTATATATATATATATATATATATATATATATATATATATATATATATATATATATATATATATATATATATATATATATATATATATATATATATATATATATATATATATATATATATATATATATATATTTTTAGTGGGGTAACAGTCAATATTTATTTATTTATTAATTTTTTTTAATTATAAAATAAAAGTGAGCTTTTGTTAAACCAAATATTGTGTTTTTTTCCATATACAACAACCTATCTGGATTTGATAAGAGAATCGATAAGAGAATCGATAAGGAATCGGTTCGATAAGAGGATTCGATAATAGGCTCGAACTCGATAATTTCTTATCAAACATCATCCCTACTATCTACAGACCACCACAGAATTCATTTTTTAAAAGATTTTATGGAAGTACTTTCAGTTGTGTGCACTGACTTTGACTGTTTGATCATCACAGGGGACTTAAATGTGCATGTGGATGCAGCCAATGACAGGAATGCTAAAGAAGTCAGTGCTGTCCTTGAAATGTTTGGCCTAACTCAGCAGGTAACATAGCTCACCCACAACAGAACCCACACTCTTGATTTGATCATTACTAAGGGTCTTGCTATTTCAAACGTCATGTTATCGATGCTGCTTTATCAGATAATGTCTGTGTTTTCTTTCGACTTGTCTGTCAGACCCGAACCAGCAGTTGGGTCTGCGACTGTTAGGGGAAGATTCATAAATGATAGCAGTTTGTGGAAATGATTAGGTTTGAAAGCACCCCATATGCTAATGTTGATGATCTGTTGAACTCCTGTCAAGGTTAGAATGGTTAAAAGTAGGCAAAAGGCGCCATGGAAAAAGGACGACTCGATCTGGGCACAGAAAAAGGAGCGCTGGAAAGCCGAACCAAAATGGGGCAAATCAAAGTCCCAAGCTCACTATGTGATGTACAAAAAACAAGCTGAATGTGTTCAACCAGACTTTTCTGAAATCATCACAAACTGTAGTAACAACTCGCATGTCCTGTTGGCAACCGTACACAGAATACCAAACCCTCCAATTTCACTTCCAGTAGAACTTCTTTCTGCATCAAAGTGCACTGAGTTTGCAATATTATTTCACGATAAAGTTCGAGGCATTAAAATGCAATCATTCCTGGAAAACAAATAACTACTCTGCAGCCAGCTAGTCAACTCGACCTGGCACATTTCACTCTTGGCACTGACAAAAAAAAAACAGTTGAAGAAATAATCCGCAGTGAGTCCATTAGCATGCTGTTGTGTTGAGTTACCCACTAGATTTCTAAAGTCTGTGTAGAGAAGCTTGTCACCACAATTCGCTCGTTTAGTCAGACTGGAACATTTCCAAAGGCCCTAAAAACACTGCTGTCATTAAGCCCCTCCTCAAGAAGAGAAGTCTCGATGCCACGGTACTGAAGAGCTATCGGCCCGTATCTTAGTGTTTTTCTCCTATTTAACGATGTGTTTGATATTTTCCAATAAGGCTTTAGTTCCCACCACAGAACTGAAAGAGCTCTGATCAAGGTGACAAATGATATCCGCCTGATCACAGACGCAGGACAAGTCTCAGTCCTGGTTCTTCTGGATTTGAGCGCTGCCTTTGACACAGTTGACCGTACTATCTTAATGCAGAGGTTAGAAAACTGGGTGGGAATATCTGGTTCAAGTCCTATCTCGATCACAGGACATTGGTATCTGTGTCTCTGACCAAATGGCTATAACCTGTGGGGTTCCTCGGGGCTCGATTTTGGGACCCCTGTCAACTTGTCCATGCTGCCACTAGGTCAGCTAATACGCAGCTTCAATGTGTCCTATCACAACTACGCAGATGACACTCAGATCTACGTGTCGCTGACGGCAGGCGAACGCCGGCCTGTCACCTTGTCACTGCATGGAACGGATCAGTGTGTGGATGCAAAACCATTTTCTTCAGCTAGACAAAACTGAGATCATTGTCTTTGGCCCACAGAAGCAAAGAGAAGCGGTTATTAGTCTCCTTGAGACCCTCTCACTGAAACCTTTTAATCAGGTTAGAAATCTAGGGGTAATAAAGGACTCAGACTTGAACTTTAGCAGCCATCAGCAGCCTTTTACCACCTGAAAAACATTGCCAAAATTAGAGGAATAAAGTCTAAATCAGACTTAGAAAGACTAATCCATGCCTCCGTCTCCAGCAGGTTAGACGTGGCCTTCTCACTGGGCTCTTTAAACCAGCTGTAAATCAGCTGCAGTAAAACCAGAATACTGCTGCTCCAGTCCCGACTAGAACCAGGAAATACGACCATATTAGTCCAGTGCTCAGGTCACTGCACTGGCTTCCTGTTGCTCAGAGATTAGACTTTAAAACAGCACCGCTTGTGTACAAGTCTTTAAAAGGTTTTGTGCCAAAGTACATCTCTGACATGTTGGAGACATATGAACTATCTTGAGCTCTGAGAACCTCAGGGAGTGGTCTCCTGCTAGTGCCTAGAGTCAGGAACAGACATGGTGAAACTACGTTTCAGTTTCATGCTCCTAAAATCTGGAATAGTCTAAGTGAAGATGTGAGACGAGCAAACAATGTTTAAATCCAGCCTGAAAACACTTTTATTTAATTGTGCCTACGACAACTGCAAGTATTTTATGTACAGTATTAAATTGGTTTTAAATAATTATGATTGTTTTTAGGATGATTGTTTTTTCTGATTTTAATTTGAATTATTGCTCCGTCTTTTAATTTTCTGTAAAACACTTAGAATCCCCCTGTGTATGATTTGTGCTCTATAAACAAAATTGCCTTGCCTTGCCTAGTGTCACTATCATAAAGTGTAGTGCCATTATCATAAAATGTAGTGTCACTATCATAAAGTGTAGTGTCACTATCATAAAATGTAGTGTCACTATCATAATCTGTAGTGTCACTATCATAAAGTGTAGTGTCACTATCATAATGTGTAGTGTCGCTATCATAAAGTGTAGTGTCACTATCATAAAATGTAGTGTCACTATCATAAAGTGTAGTGTCACTATCATAATGTGTAGTGTCGCTATCATAAAGTGTAGTGTCACTATCATAAATTATAGTGTCACTTTCATAAAGTGTAGTGTCACTACCACAAAGTGTAGTGTCACTACCACAAAGTGTATTTTTGCTATCATATAGTGTAGTGTTGATATTATTAAGTGTAGTGTCACTTTTATTAGAGAAGATGCCTTGAGCCAGGCTGTACATACATACAGTATGTATGTAAATATATATATGTATATATATATATATATATATATATATATATATATATATATATATATATATATATATATATATATATATATATATATATATATATATATATATATATATATATATATATATATATATATATATATATACTGTATACATGTATATATACTGTATATATATAGACATATATATGTCTATATATATATATATATGTGTGTGTATATACATATATATATATATATATATATATATATATATATATATATATATATATATATATATATATATAAATATATATATATATGTGTATATATATATATATATATATATATATATATATATATATATATATATATATATATATATATATATATATATATATATATATATATATATATATATATATATATATATATATATATATATATATATATATATATATATATATGAATGTATAACTTTTTCATGAACTCAACTCACCTTAATGTATGTTCTTAGTTTGTCGTTCCACATCTTAGATGAAGAGAGCAGTTACGATTTTGGTAGTTTTCTCTAAACGCATAGTTTTGTCTAAATAAGGCCAAAGACACGCATTATTGTGGGTTTCCTGTACGTCATCTTCATCACTAAATGAAAAATCTAATCTGCGGGAGACAATTCCTTTGCCATTTTCAAGTATTTTTTTTGAGTCGTCAGCTTGAAGCGTCCCTCTGTCTCCGACTCCCTCGCGGTCATGTGACACGAGTTTCGATGACCCGCCTTATCTTGCCTCTGATTGCCTCGTCCGTGATTATTCGCCCTACATTTAGCTAACTGTGACTCATCATACGAACACCAACCAATCATCATGGATTTTCTCCCTATGTATGGACGTTCTCATTCATCCAGGTCATTTTCTACCTATTTTTTAAGCTTAAATCAGTCGGCTAATCGTTAAAACCAGAATAGTCGTTCATCCCAGCCCTGACACCCACAGCTTCCTGTTTATCCGATGAAAGCATCGTTGACATCAGATGCAAGCAGGCATAAATGGGGCGGGGGGGATTCAGCCCTGGAAGTTACTTGAAAGTTAAAAAAGCTTTTAGCACCTTCCAAGTGCGGCAACATATGGCTGGAGCAATCGTGGGAATTATCTGTGTCATCTTATTTGGACATATTCAATTAGGGTCTCGAGCCCCCCCGGTGGAGTCTGTTGAAAGAGGGCGATGTGGGTGACGGGGAGCACATCCAGATGGCACCGCGGCGTCGAGATCAATCAAGCCTGACGCCTTTCTCCCACTTCAACATGCACACAGATGTGATTCCGTGCGGTAATTGGGTCTCTTTCCAGTTCTTGCATTTCGGTTTGACAAGTAATAATGTCTGGTGAAGCATGCGCCTGTGAGAAGTGCGTCTTCATGTACGGTATATGTGCCGGAGCAGGCCTGTCAACTGTCAACAATTGCTATTATAAAATCTTTAAAAAAAAAACCATTAATGTGATTGCTTGAGTCTAGACACTCACAATTAGACATCAATTTGTGGATTGTAATTTATTTCCCTGTTTGTCTTTACGCTACCCAAAAAAAACCATGTTTCGTCTTCATTATTTGTAATAGCATTCAGTTAAAAGCTTATTTAGTTTTTTTAATGGCCCTTTTTGTACAAAACCCAAAACCGGTGAAGTTGGCACGTTGCGTAAATGGTAAATAAAAACAGAATACAATGATTTGCAAATCCTTTTTAACTTATAATTCAATTGAATGGACTGCAAAGACAAGATATTTAACGTTCGAACCGAGAAACGTTGTGGTTTTTTGCAAATATTAGCTCATTTGGAATTTGATGCCTGCAACATGTTTCAAAAAAGCTGGCACAGGTGGCAAAAAAGACTGAGAAAGTTGAAGAATGCTCATAAACACTTATTCGGAACATCCCACAGGTGAACAGGCTAATTGGGGAACAGGTGGGTGCCATGATTGGGTATGAAAGCAGCTTCCGTGAAATGCTCAGTTGTTCACAAACAAGGACGGGGCGAAGATCACCACTTTGTGAACAAATGCGTGAGAAAATTGTCGAACAGTTTAAGAACAACATTTCTATTGCAAGGAATTTAGGGATTCCACCATGAACGGTCCGTAATATCATCAAAAGGTTCAAAGAATTTGGAGAATCCCTGCACATAAGCAGCAAGGACGAAAACTAACGTGATCCCTCCATCCCGCAGGCGGTGCTGCATCAAAAAGCGACATCAGCGTGTAAAGGATATCACCACATGGGCTCAGGTACACTCCAGAAAACCACTGTCAATAACTACAGTTTGTCGCTATAAGTGCAAGTTAAAACTCTACTATGCAACGCGAAAGCCATTTATCAACAACACCCAGAAACGCCGCCGGCTTCGCTGGGCTCGAGCTCATCTAAGATGAACTGATGCAAAGTGGGAAAGTGTTCTGTGGTCTGACGAGTCCACATTTCAAATTGTCTTTGGAAACTGTGGACGTCGTGTCCTCTGGAACAAAGAGGAAAATAACCAATCTGTACTGTTATAGGCGCAAAGTTCAAAAGCCAGAATCTGTGATGGTATGGGGGTGTATTAGTGCCCAAGGCATGGGTAACTTACACATCTGTGAGGGCACCATTAATGCTGAAAGGTACATACAGAATTTGGAGCAACATATGTTGCCATCCAAGCAACGTTATCTTGGACGCCCCTGCTTATTTCAGCAAGACAATGCCAAGCCATGTGTTACAACAGTGTGGCTTCATAGTTAAAAACTGGCCTGCCTGTAGTCCAGACCTGTCTCCCATTGAAAATATGTGGCGCATTATGAAGCCTAAAATACCACAACGGAGACCCCCGGACTGTTGAACAACTTAAGCTGTACATCAAGCAAGAATGGGAAAGAATTCCACCTGAAAAGCTTCAAAAATTGGTCTCCTCAGTTCCCAAACGTTTACTGAGTGTTGTTAAAAGGAAAGGCCATGTAACACAGTGGTGAACATGCCCCTGTTGCTGCCATTCATTTCTAAGTTAAGTGTTGCTGTAGCTTGTTTACTTTGGATGCAGTCAGTGTTCAACTTCTTGAGTTATACCAGTGGTGTTCCTCAAGGTAGGATTTTAAGTCCTCTCTTTTTGATCATTTGGGCTATTCCGGTTTTGTCAAACCTGCAGAACATTCTTAAAAACACTACAGTTCTACCACAGAGATAGTAACTACGGCAGATTGCTTCTGTAACTCTGACCAAAATCAACCTCTACTGTAGAGGACGCTGAATATACAAAATAAGACTAGTAGGGAAGGCAGATCCGTCCCCCCCGGTCCTTAGCTTTCTAGGAACGTGGCCCCCAAAACAACTGAGTTTATTATCTCTGGTATAGTAACAGCTAAGGAGTTCAGGGTTTGAAACCGAGCTTACACCCCTCTCTCTGATGAGTTTGCATGTTCTCTCCGTCTTCTGATAGGGTCCTGGTTCAAAGTGTGTACCCCGTTTTGCCTGGAGAAAGTCGGGATAGGGTCTAGCTCACTCAGTATAAGCCAGGGGTCGGCAACCCACGGCTCCGGAGCCGCATGCGGCTCCTTGACCACTCTGATGCGGCTCAGCTACATACATGCCGACCCCCCGATTTTCCCAGGAGATTTATGGATCTCAGTGTCTCTCATAGATTACTCCCAGGGAAAAATTAATCCTATTTACACTCTAATTACTAAATAAAGGGCGTGCCCTAATTGCACTGCAGTAATCGTCCTCTATAGCATTTACATACAGCGTGCCAGTCCAGCCACAAGTTGCATGTTGTTATTACTTGCACACACAGGAGACAGCAAAGCATACTTACTCATCAGCCACACAGCTTACACTGACGGTAGCCGTATCAAACAACTTTAACATTGTTACGTTACAAATATGCGCCACACTGTGAACCCACACCAAAAAAGAATGAAAAACACATTTCTGGAGAACATCCCACCGTAACACAACATAAACACAACACAACCATTACCCAGAATCCCATGCATCCCTAACTCTTCCGGTCTACATTATACACCCCCGCTACCACCAAATCCCCCCACACATCAACCCCCCCCCCCCCATCCCCCTCTCCGTGCGTTGGTTGAGCGGAAGAGTTAGGGCTGCATGGGATTCTGGGTATTGGTACCGTCAGTGTAAGATGTGTGGCTGCTGAGTTAGTACGCCTTGCTGTCACTTATGTGAGCAAGCTGAAATTGCAATCTACGTGTGGTCGAGCAGGTACACTGTTAGGGCAGACTGTAGAGGGCGCCAAATGCAGTGTCACCACGCCCTGATATTTGGGAGTCTCCCGGGAAAAATGAGAGGGTTGGCAAGTATGACGCTATCAAGCGCCATTCATTCAAAACTCGCGGGCTGCACTAACATCAAATTTCCACATTAAAGTGCGTGCCGGTACGTGTGTCGGAGACCCCTGGTTAACATAGCACAAAGCATTTAAGCTTTGTACGCGGTGTTTTTCATTTAAAAAAATGTTTTGTGGCTCCCATTACTTTCTTCCAAAATGGCTCTTTGAGTGGTAAAGGTTGCCGACCCCTGGTATAAGCAGTACAAAAATAAACGAGTTCAAGAACCCAGACCGGTTTCTCTCTTGACCTCGTCTGTTGACATTTTTGGCATTAGGAAATCTTGCCGTTAGTGGTCAGGGGATGTACCAGATGGCATGGAACATATGCTCGCTGCCCTTTGCCCAGGTAGACTAATGAATCCATGTGGGAGTTAATCACACCGTTTATTTCCACACTGGAGAATAGAAGCCACTGTTTTTTTTCCCACAGCAGCATTTTTGATTTCAAAAAAGCTGTTTTTCTTTGTACCGCACCAGTCTGTGAAGCCTGAGAGAGGGAGGCAGAGAGAGGATCCGGGACTAGTCCCTGGGCGGATGTACCCTTAAACAAGGCCACGGGTGGGACATTGTTCATCCTTTCGCTAGTGTGGGTCATATTGTGAAAAACCCGCTTTTTTCGCCGTACCTATAAGTGCCAAAAAATGTTAATTCAATGTTCCAAACAAGCCGTTTGAGATTTGCCAAGATCTGTGAGGTAGTTTATTTGTGACGTCTGCAGATATCTCCACACATAGTCTGACATTATTATTTATTTCGCAGTGTTTGTGTAGTCCAAACAAAAACATGTCCATGGTGCGACCAATGCTGTGTTGTTGTTGGTATTCACCAGAACAGATCACTGCCCAAACCTCCAACCTCCTCCACATTAATAACTGCCTGCCTCATTGTGTGTTTTTTTCAGTTTTTTTGTGTGCAAAACTCTTTCACGACCAACTGGTATACCAACCTCTGCCAACAACATACTGAAGGATAATCACAGAAACGACATTAAATGGCGGTGTATGGCATTGGTGGATACAATGAAGCATTAAATCCGAAAAAACTTAATTTTGACAATTTCATATTTTCAAATTTCATTTTAGCTCCATATTGCTATTGCTACTAGGGATGTGTAACATTTAAAAATGAGCTGGTTATATCTGCTGTCCAGTTGTT
>NC_084732.1:94491973-94529473 GCF_033978785.1 Entelurus aequoreus
CCGCTGTTTCCGACATCTACAAAGCAATTAGCTACCGGCTGCCACCTACTGATATGGAAGAGTATTACACGGTTACTCTGCCGAGCTCTAGACAGCACCGACACTCAACAACAACACATCATTTGCAGACTATAATTACTGGTTTGCAAAAAATATTTTTAACCCAAATAGGTGAAATTAGACAATCTCCCACGGCACACCAGACTGTATCTCACGGCACACTAGTGTGCCGCAGCACAGTGGTTGTAAAACACTGATGTAGAGCACAAGGAAGTGTTTTACATTTAAAAAAATATACATATAATATGACTCCTTTAATGCCCCCTATAATCCGGTGCGCCTTATACTGTATGTGAAAAAAGTTTGAAAATAGACCAATCATTGGGAGTGCGCCTTAAATCCGGTGCGCCCTATGGTCCGGAAAATACGGTAATTACAAACCATAGCAATACCAGCACTGGAGAGAGGACCAAGCCGTTCCAAATCACTTGTAAGAATAATAATAACAAGAATATACAACAATTCTTCTCAAAAAAACAGGAGAAATATAATCTTAGAGAAAAATGTAATTTATACCATTTGTACGCACGTACAACACTTGAGACCTTCAGTATATCAGTATGTGGAATTAAATGATGGAATGGATTAAGCAAAGAAATCAAACAATGTACTAATATGATCCACTTCAAGAAACTCTTCAAACTTAAAGTGTGAAGAACCATGATAAACATTCTGAATTTCTCTCATCCATCCATTCATTTTCAAGATAATCTTACTCATCTCACCGTATGAAATGTAACTTACTTCACCGAGAATTACTTATTTATTTTTATTGTTATTACTTATGGAGTATGTTGTGAATAAATTGAGAACAGGAAGTGAACAAAAGTTTTAGCAGCTGCTATTTAAAGGGAAAGGTGTAGGATTAAATAAGATGTGCTTCTTCCTACTCTTTTTCGAACATGTTGTACAGAGAAACTGGAAATTGTGACGTATCGTGTTGTATGCATGCATGTTTGAAATAAACTCAAACTCAACTCAAAAAAAAAAAAAAAAGGTCACCCTCCTTGCACGCTTTTGTCCACCTAGGCTGCTCTGCTTGGGATCGAAACTGAAAGTTAACTTAGCGTGTCTGCTAAGCGCTTGTGACCTCTAAAGTGTTCCATTTTGTGGGAATATCTTCCTCAAACATATTCACACACTGCAAAAACTGAAATCTAAGTAAGATTAAATATCTCAAATAAGGGTGATATTTGCTTATTTTCTGTCTGATAAGATAATTCTTCTCACTAAGCAGATTTTATGTTAGAGTGTTTTACTTGTTTTAAGTGTTTTGGTCCTAAATGATCTCAGTAAGATATTACAGCTTGTAGCTGAGATTTGATGGCCTATATTGAGTAAAACATGCTCGAAACTAGAATATCAACTGATGCAAAGCTGTGTCATCAACACTCACAAGTATAAAACTACTTTTTTAAAGTAATAATTTCTTACTTCAAGCATGAACAAAAAATCATATCATTATGTCAAGATAATGGCACTAGCATTCACTTAATTGAAGAATATTTTTCAACATATTGAGCAAAAAGGTCTCTCTTTTTTTTTTCTACCAAGAAAAGTGCACTTGTTATTAGTGAGAATATACTTATTTTAAGGTATTTTGGGGTTCATTGAGGTTAGCTAATTTGACTTGTTTTGGAAAGTCTTGACAAGCCGAATTTTCTTGTTCTATTGACAGATCATTTTGCTTAGTTCAAATAAAATACCCCTATTTTTTTTTTCCTTGTTTTTGAACACTGACTTTTTGCAGTGCAGACCCTTCACTATAATACAACCAACCACATTTACACACAAGCCCACCACCCCTTTTTTTCCCCCAAAAAATATTCTGTACACACCTCATGCCTGAAGCCAAATATGTGTCAGTGTAATATTTTTTGCAAAGGCAGATTGTTTTACAACACGTATTTGTTGCACTGACATTAAAGATGATTGCATTTGTCAACATTTGCATCTTCCTTTCAGTGCAATTTTCTGCTGAGAGGCACATCTGGACGTTAACGGCTTCTGTAATCGCCACAGTTTTAAGCCTTTTTTTTCCCCCCTTCACAATGGATTTGATGAGGACATTTACGAGCTCGGATTGCGCGCCGAGGACGATATTTGGCGGACGGCGAAGCTTTTAAATCGATCATTAAATGGTGATAATGCATTTTGAGGACACATTCTGCAAATTTGACAGCGAAAAGTGAACAAAGGCTTCCCTGAGTGCACCGTAAGGTCCTCGCTAGGGAGCTAGTGGCTAATGTCCCTCCACAGTGCAGCTTCGGAATCACTAATGCTTGTAACAATGTCTGCAAATAAACACTTGAGGACTGGAGAACAAGGGATAGTTAAAAATGCATTGTTAGCTAACTGCGAAGCTAGAGCTCTTAAATGTAAACAGGGGCGCACTGCAAAAAGTCAGTGTTCAAAAACAAGAAAAAATTAAATAAAAATTAGGGGTATTCTATTTGAAATAAGCAAAATTATCTGCCAATAGAACAAGAACATTTGGCTCGTGTCAGGTTCAAACACTGATGACATCTATTAATCAGACAAGAAGCAAGGCATCATGCAGAGAGAGTTCAATTTAGCTCATGAGGAGAACGCATGGAGCTGCACACTTAGTCACAGTCTCGCCCTACGCTCTAAGGTTCAGCTCCCGCGTCCCTCTATTTATTCAGGAGTTCCACAGTCAACATCACTGAGGCCGCCTCTAAAAGGAGTGGTCACATATATCATGCAAAGCAGGTCCAGTACGCACAATACGTGACGGAATGTGCTGGGGGCCTTGTGATTTCGCCTTGTCTCCGCTTCGTCTGTGTGCTGTCGTCTTATCTTCGTTGAGGTCCTTGAAGTCCTTGGCTGTTAGCGGGCTAAAACAAAGATAACATCTGCGGCTGAGGCCAACCCTCAGACAAGAAGTTTTTGTCCTAGCACAAATTGAAAAGTCTAACTTGAGCACAATAGCTAATAACTATAGCAACAGACTTTAAGCATACTAAAGTTGTGTGATAATATATATACATGATTATTCTAACAGCTTGTCAAGACTTTCCAAAACAGGTAAAATTAGCTAACCTCAATGAACCCAAAAATACCTTAAAATAAGTATATTCTCACTAATAACAAGTGCACTTTTCTTGGTAGAAAAAAAAAAGACACCTTTTTGCTCAGTATTTTGAAAAATATTCTTAAATTAAGTAAATGCTAGTGCCATTATCTTGACATAATGATATGCGCTCGACATTACATTTCTTGAAACCAGCAAACTTATACTAAAAAATAATTTATTGTTCTTAAAGGCCTACTGAAATGATTTTTTTAAATTTAAACGGGGATAGCAGATCCATTATATGTGTCATACTTGATCATTTCGCGATATTGCCATATTTTTGCTGAAAGGATTTAGTAGAGAACATCGACGATAAAGTTCGCAACTTTTGGTCGCTGATAAAAAAAGCCTTGCCTGTACCGGAAGTAGCGTGACGTCACAAGCTGGAGTGCTGCTCACATTTCCCCATTGTTTACACCAGCAGCGAGAGCGATTCGGACCGAGAAAGCGACGATTAACCCATTAATTTGAGCCAGGATGAAAGATTCGTGGATGAGGAACGTGAGAGTGAAGGACTAGAGTGCAGTGCAGGGCGTATCTTTTTTCGCTCTGACCGTAACTTAGGTACAAGGGCTCATTGGATTCCACACTCTCTCCTTTTTCTATTGTGGATCACGGATTTGTATTTTAAACCACCTCGGATACTATATCCTCTTGAGAATGACAGTCGAGAACGCGGAATGGACATTCACAGTGAATTTTATGTCCACGACAACACATCGGCGAAACACTTTAGCTACGGAGCTAACGTGATAGCATCGGGCTCAAATGCAGATATAAACAAAAGAAATAAACCCCTGACTGGAAGGATAGACAGAAAATCAACAATACTATTAAACCATGGACATGTAACTACACGGTTAATGCTTTCCAGCCTGGCGAAGCTTAACAATGCTGTTGCTAACGACGCCATTGAAGCTAACTTCAATGGACCTCACAGAGCTATGATAAAAACATTAGCGCTCCACCTACGCCAGCCCTCATCTGCTCATCAACACCCGTGCTCACCTGCGTTCCAGCGATCGACGGAAGGACGAAGGACTTCACCCGATCATCCGTGCGGTCGGCGGCTAGCGTCGGCTAGCGCGTCTGCTATCCAAGTAAGTCCTCCTGGTTGTGTTGCTGCAGCCAGCCGCTAATACACCGATCCCACCTACAGCTTTCTTCTTTGCAGTCTTCATTGTTCATTAAACAAATTGCAAAAGATTCACAGACACAGATGTCCAGAATACTGTGGAATTTTGAGATGAAAACAGAGCTTTTTGTATTGGATTCAATGGTGTACCAATACTTCCGTTTATTTAGTGACGTCACGCGCATACGTCATCGTATCTAGACGTTTTCAACCGGAAGTGTGGCGGAAAATTTAAAATTGCACTTTATAAGTTAACCCGGCGGTATTGGCATGTGTTGCAATGTTAAGATTTCATCATTGATATATAAACTATCAGACTGCGTGGTCGGTAGTAGTGGCTTTCAGTAGGCCTTTAAGGGGCCTTTTTTTTATTATGCGCTCAAACTGAAATACCACCGTTTAATTAAACGTGGTGGTTTGCTTTCTCCAAGATGAATATAAACATTCACCATATGCAAAACATAATATGAGTTAATTAATTCACTTCAACGCACTGTTAGAAAAGACATAATTTTGCATGTTTTGTGTTGCTTTATTGATATTGTTTTAGTATTTGATTTGTTTGATTGGCGAAGCTTTTATTTTTACAATTTGGTTGGTATTGTAGCACTTTAAGATGTATTTAAATGAAAAGTGTGTAACAAAGAACATTTCTGGTGTCCTACACTGTTAAGCGGTCCTTGAATGCCCCCGTAAAAAAAAAAAACATCTCAATCTCGTATTCCTTTGATTATAGAACAATCACGCTTGGACCGTAATGTGTTTATAGAAGATTATAAAGGGTATGTCGTTGTTTATGTCTTTTGTTTTCATGTTAACATAACACCAGTCAGTCCTGGAGTTTATCAAAGTGAAGTTATCAATCTTGTTTTTTTCCTTAATTTTAGTTTAAAGGCCTACTGAAATTATTTTTATTTATTTAAACGGGGATAGCAGATCTATTCTATGTGTCATTCTTGATCATTTCGCAATATTGCCATATTTTTGCTGAAAGGATTTAGTATAGAACAACGACGATAAAGATCGCAACTTTTGGTTTCTGATAAAAAAAGCCTTGCCTGTACCGGAAGTAGCGTGACGTAGTCGGGTGAACATATCCGCAAAGTTCTCTATTGTTTACAATGATGGCCGCCAAAAGTGAGAGAGATTCGGACCGAGAAAGCGACGATTTCCCCATTAATTTGAGCGAGGATGAAATATTTGTGGATGAGGAAAGTGCAAGTGAAGGACTAGTGGGGAGTGGAAGCGATTCAGATAGGGAAGATGCTGTGAGAGCCGGGGGTGACCTGATATTCAGCTGGGAATGACTACAACAGTAAATAAACACAAGACATATATATACTCTATTAGCCACAACACAACCAGGCTTATATTTAATATGCCACAAATTAATCCCGCATAACAAACACCAAGGTGTTTGTTATGCTAGCTCCTAGCTCCTAGCTACTAGCTCGAGCTAGTTATAGCTCGAGCGGGTTATATGGACGGGATAACCGTCCATATTATCCGCAAATACAATTCAAACACCTGCACAGCACACACACTCACTCAGCCCAAAAGACCGTTCACCTAACCCAAGGTTCATAAAGCTTATATATTTAACCAAAGTTACGTACGTGACACGCACGTACGGGCAAGCGATCAAATGTTTGGAAGCGCGCGGGAGGGACCTGATATTCAGCTGGGAATGACTACAACAGTAAATAAACACAAGACATATATATACTCTATTAGCCACAACACAACCAGGCTTATATTTAACATGCCACAAATTAATCCCGCATAACAAACACCTAGGTGTTTGTTATGCTAGCTCCTAGCTACTAGCTACTAGCTCGAACTAGTTATAGCTCGAGCGGGTTACATGGACGGGATCCCGTCCATATAACCCGCAAATACAATTCAAACACCTGCACAACACACACACTCACTCAGCCCAAAGGACCGTTCACCTAACCCAAGGTTCATAAAGCTTATATATTTAACCAAAGTTACGTACGTGACACGCACGTACGGGCAAGCGATCAAATATTTGGAAGCGCGCGGGTGGGACCTGATATTCAGCTGGGAATGACTACAACAGTAAATAAACACAAGACATATATATACTCTATTAGCTACAACACAACCAGGCTTATATTTAACATGCCACAAATTAATCCCGCATAACAAACACCTAGGTGTTTGTTATGCTAGCTCCTAGCTACTAGCTCGAGCTAGTTATAGCAAGCGATCAAATGTTTGGAAGCGCAGCTGCGTACTCACGGTATCGCGTCTGTGTATCCAAATCAAAGTCCTCCTGGTAAGAGTCTCTGTTGTCCGAGTTCTTCGATCTTGACTGCATCTTTCGGGAATGTAAACAATGAAACACCGGCTGTGTTGTGTTGCTGACTTCCCTCGCAAAATACTCCGCTTCGCACCGACAACTTTCTTCTTTGCTTGCTCAGCTTCTTTCTCCATAATGCAATGAACAAATTGCAACAGATTCACCTACACAGATGTCCAGAATACTGTGGAATAATGAGATGAAAACAGAGCTATTTCGTATTGGAATTCAATGGGGAAGCCATACCTCTGTTTCACTGGCCACGTCACGCGCATACGTCATCCTCCAAAGGAGTTTTCAACCGGAAGTTTAGCGGGAAATTTAAAATTGCACTTTATAAGTTAACCCGGCCGTATTGGCATGTGTAGCAATATTAAGATTTCATCATTGATATATAAACTATCAGACTGCGTGGTTGGTAGTAGTGGCTTTCAGTAGGCCTTTAAATCAATAATACTAGTTTTACCACGGTTACCATCAAAACTGTTAATCGTTACATCCCCAGTGCACGATGGACCATAGATTGTACGAGAAATAATAAATAATGTATACGTACGTGTGTGTCGGCGTCATCTTTCATGTTGATTCATGACTTCACGATCAAACGGGGAGTGTAATGCATCTTGGATGTGGGTGGAAGTGGAACCGCCTGTTGCGTAAGATGAATCTGTGTCGTCTGGCAGCTCAACAAAGGCGGCCTTCCCCGGGCTGACGCGTGTATCTCCTTTTAGCGCGTCGGTGTTGTCACTCCGGTAAGAGCTTACACACAGGCGCTCTTTTGTGCGCACTCGTTTAAATCTAACAGTACATCCTCCCACTTAGCCTCGGCCTGTTGTTTTGTCAAAAATGCATAAGCTGGCAGTCGGAACACATTTCGTGCGTCAAATGGGCATCAGTGAAACCGCTATCGCCACTTTGGTTAGATAGGAGTACAAAGTGAAAAGTAGCGTGATGCATTCTGGGACTATTACCAACACAAAACTTTCTTCTCAAAGCTCCACTTTTTATCAGTTGAAAACCACATTTTGTCTTGATTTGAATGTTGGTTATTTAAAGGCCTACTGAAAGCCACTACTACCGACCACGCGGTCTGATAGTTTATATATCAATGATGAAATCTTAACATTGCAACACATGCCAATACGGCCGGGTTAACTTATAAAGTGCAATTTTAAATTTCCCGCGAAATATCCTGCTGAAAACGTCTCGGTATGATGACGTCTGCGCGTGACGTCACGGATTGTAGCGGACATTTTGGGACAGCATTGTGGCCAGCTATTAAGTCGTCTGTTTTCATCGCAAAATTCCACAGTATTCTGGACATCTGTGTTGGTGAATCTTTTGCAATTTGTTCAATGAACAATGGAGACAGCAAAGAAGAAAGCTGTAGGTGGGGAAGTGGTGTATTAGCGGCCGGCTGCAGCAACACAAACACGTAGCCGGTGTTTCATTGTTTACATTCCCGAAGGATGACAGTCAAGCTTTAACATTGGCTTGTGGAGAACTGGGACAACAGAGACTCTTACCAGGAGGACTTTGAGTTGGATACGCGGTACCGTGAGTACGCAGCTGCGGCTTCCAAACATATGATCGCTTGCCCGTACGTGCGTGCCGCTATGTGCATGTCACGTACGTAACTTTGGGGACTTTGGGGAAATATATGTGCTGTATGAACTTTGGGGAGGTGAACGGTACTTTGGGCTGTGGGATTGAGTGGGTTGTGCGGGTGTTTCAGTTGTATTGGCGGGTTATATGGACGGGAGGGGGGAGGTGTTTCTTATGCGGGATTAATTTGTGGCATATTAAATATAAGCCTGGTTGTGTTGTGGCTAAAAGAGTATATATATGTCTTGTGTTTATTTACTGTTTTAGTCATTCCCAGCTGAATATCAGGTCCCACCCGCCTCTCACAGCATCTTCCCTATCTGAATCGCTTCCACTGCCCTCTAGTCCTTCATTCTCACTTTCCTCATCCACAAATCTTTCATCCTCGCTCAAATTAATGGGGAAATCGTCGCTTTCTCGGTCCGAATCGCTCTCGCTGCTGGTGGCCATGATTGTAAACAATGTGCAGATGTGAGGAGCTCCACAACCTGTGACGTCACGCTACTTCAGGTACAGGCAAGGCTTTTTTATCAGCGACCAAAAGTTGCGAGCTTTATCGTCGATGTTCTCTACTAAATCCTCTCAGCAAAAATATGGCAATATCGCGAAATGATCAAGTATGACACATAGAATGGGTCTGCTATCCCCGTTTAAATAAGAAAATCTCATTTCAGTAGGCCTTTAAACGTAGGGCTTTGTCCATTTACGCTTTGTATCAGTGGTTAGAGTTTCCGCCCTGAGATCGGTAGGTTGTGAGTTCAAACCCCGGCCGGGTCATACCAAAGACTGTAAAAATGGGACCCATTACCTCCCTGCTTGGCACTCAGCATCAAGGGTTGGAATTGGGGGTTAAATCACCAAAAATGATTCCCGGGCGTGGCTACGCTGCTGCCCACTGCTCCCCTCACCTCCCAGGGGGTGATCAAGGGGATGGGTCAAATGCAGAGGACAAATTTCCCCACACCTAGTGTGTGTGTGACAATCATTGGTACTTTAACTTTAACTTTAACTTTGTTGAAAGTACAGCTACGAACTTAAGTGGTTCTTGAATAGGCTTTGTAAATGTGAAAGTTTGTATAGTGAAGCAAATTTCTCCATAAGAATAATGTAAATATTTCAGTAAAGGTTTGAGCACAATTAAAAGTGCTATACAGTACTGTATATCAAACAAACATAACAAGGAGGGGATGAATAAACTGTCTCTTTATTAATAAGCTGTGCCAAGTCCCTTCGGTGCCCTCACAAACCATCAGAAATCAGAAAAATCGTGCTTAAAATGGAAAACATGCAAAAAAAAACTTACTCACTAACTGCTCCTACATTGTGACACATACAGTCGTGGTCAACAGTTGACATACACTTGTAAAGAACATAGAGTCATGGCTGTCTTGAGTTTCCAATCATTTCTACAACTCTTATTTTTTTGTGATAGAGTGATTGGAGCACATACTTGTTGGTCAACAAAAAAACATTCATGAAGTTTGGTTCTTTTATGAATTTATTATGGGTCTACTGAAAATGTGAACAAATCTGCTGGGTCAAAAGTATACATACAGCAATGTTAATATTTGCTTACATGTCCTTTGGCAAGTTTCACTGCAATAAGGCACTTTTGGTAGCCATCCACAAGCTTCTGCTTCAATTTTTGACCACTCCTCTTGACAAAATCGGTGCAGTTCAGCTAAATTTGTTGCTTTCCTGACATGGACTTGATTCTTCAGCATTGTCCACACGTTTAAGTCAGGACTTTGGGAAGGCCATTCTAAAACCTTCATTCTAGCCTGATTTAGCCATTTATGGGGGGTGTGGCCTGCGGACCTGCAGCGAAACAGGGGTCACTCTGTTAAAAGGCAGCAGCCGGAAAAGAAAGGGCAGTTGGTGGTGGAGTGCGAGCGAAAGCGAGACAGACGACACACTGGAAGGAAAACCATTTGTGTGCTCAATGGATAAAAAGAGACTCATTACAAAATAAATCATTGTTCAGAACCATGAACGCCGCTGTCATGTCAGTGATTGGTGGTCCGAAGAACCCGGAAGAGCAAGTCTTCCACACCATTCCTTTACCACTTTTGACGTGTGTTTGGGGTCATTGTCCTGTTGGAACACCCAACTGCGCCCAAGACCCAACCTCCGGGCTGATGATTTTAGGTTGTCCTGAAGAATTTGGAGGTAATCCTCCTTTTTCATTGTCCCATTTACTCTCTGTAAAGCATCATTTCCATTGGCAGCAAAACAGGCCCAGAGCATAATACTACCACCACCATGCTTGACGGTAGGTGTGGTGTTCCTGGGATTTAAGGCCTCACCTTTTCTCCTCCAAACATATAACCTGGGTGTTGTGGGCAAACAGCTCAATTGTTGTTTCATCTGACATCACATGGACAAAGATAAGACCTTCTGGAGGAAAGTTCTGTGGTCAGATGAAACGAGAATTGAGCTGTTTGGCCACAATAGACCTGCCTTATGGTATGTACATGGCTTCCTTGTGAGCAATGGGCACCTATGAGCAAACCTGCTTAGTTAGAGTAGGGCGGACAAGGGCTGAGTGGGCGATGAATGTTCGACGAGATCAGTGTGATTAATAAATGCACCTGCCTGCAGTCACAGCACGTCTGATAACTTTAGAAATAGTGGCGGAAATCGCAGTGAAGCACGACAATAGCTTATCAAACGGATATATGCTTCCTCCGCAAATCAATTTGCCGTCTGCGAGCGCGGCGGCGTGGAACACCAGCGCGCAGCACCACACCTCTGCTGCAAATTAGTGGGGGTAAACTCTCAGATACTGTATATATATCCATAAATAAAAGGGTTTGAATGCTGTGAGATTGTTAGTCAACATTGCACAAACATTGGATATCGCAATGTCGGTTAAAGGAGCCATACGTAATAACTTCATGTCAAGTCATCATTAAATGGCCCTGATACACTACATTGCCAAAAGTATTTGGCCACCCATCCAAATGATGAGAATCAGGTGTCCTAATCACTCGGTCAGGCCACAGGTGTGAATTTCACAAGAAAAAGGTTACAATTTCACAAGAAAAACTTAGAATTTTGGCAGTATTATAATAAAAGTCGCCATCTTACTCAACGCAAGTCAGAATTTTCCAAGAAAAACTGAACGTTTGTGCAATATTATGATAAAAGTTGGAATTTTACTCAATAACAGTCGCAATTTTACAAGAAAAGCTTAACATGTTTAGCAATTTTAGGAAAAGAGTCGTCATTTTACTCGACAAAAGTCACAATTTTATAAGAAAACTAACATTTTGGCAATGTTATAAAAATAATCTGAATTTCACTCGGCAAAATTACAAATCATCATTTTACTCAAAACATGTCACTGTTTTATAAGAAAAACCAACAAATTGGCAATATTCTGATAAAAGTCAATTGTATTAAAGATTAAAGGTTGGAGTTCAAATCCCAGCCGAGTCATACCAAAGACTATAAAAATGGGACCCATGACCTCCCTGCTTGGCACTCAGCAACAAAGGGTTGGAGTTGGGGGTTAAATCACCAAAATGATTCCCGGGCGCGGCGCCGCTGCTGCCCACTGCTCCCCAAGGGGATGGGACAAATGCAGAGGACAAATTTCACCACATCTGGTGTGTGTGTGACAATCATTGGTACTTTAATTAAATTGTATAAGACAACTGTCACCGTTTTGCATTAAAGTGTATTAATTTTACATTAAAAAGTCATAATTTTACGAGAAAATATTGCAATATTACAGAAAACAGAAAGAATATGAGAAATTGTTCCCAATTTTATAAGACAAAAGTCGACACATTGTGAGAAAAAAACTGCTTTTGGTAATTTTTTAATTTCTGTAATTTTTTGTTTGTAATTGGATTTTAATCTTCATTATTTACTTCAAGTTATTACCGTATGTCTCTATATATATATTTATTTATTTTTTGTTAATAATTTTGGCCAAAGGGGGCACATTTCAATTTGTGACACACACTTGTTATTTCATATGTTAAACAGAGGGGGAGCACTTTTAAAAACCGACACACATTTCATATGTTAAACAGAGGGGGAGCACTTTTAAAAACCGACACACAGTCAATTTGAAAAATCCCTCCTTTTTGGGACCACCCACATTTTTATAGATTTCACCACCAGGGGTGCAAATGAGACATTCTCTATTAGATGCAATGGTTTTCCGTATTGGGACCGTGATTTATGTCCTAATTTTAACACCTCCTCATATGGAAGGTACTTTTCCTTGTTGATGTCTCAAGAAGGGTAGAAATACAAGAACACACACACACACACACACACACACACATTCGTGTATTAGTTACATTCTTGAGACCTCCGAATAATGCCTACCTCTTTAGGACCACCCTTTCTAGATATATAAAGATGTGTATTTACAACATTAATAATATATACATACTATGCCAATATAATCAAGCTTGTTGTGAAAAATGAGTTGGAATTTCACAAAAGAAAGGTCACAATTTCTCAAGAAAAACTTAGAATGTTAGCTGTGTTATAATAAAAGTCAGAATTTTACGAGAAAAACTGAACAGTTGTGCAATATTATGATACAATTTTGAATTTTTGTCAATTACAGTCGCAATTTTACAAGAAAAGCTTTACATTTTGGCAATTTTAGGAAAAGAGTCGTCATTTTACTCGACAAAAGTCACAATTTTATAAGGAAACTAACATTTTGGCAAAATTATAATAATAATCTGAATTTTACTCGGCAAAATTACAAATCATCATTTTACTCAAAACATGTCACTGTTTTATAAGAAAAACAAACAAATTGGCAAGATTCTGATAAAAAGTCAATTTTATATGACAAACGTCACCGTTTTGCATTAAAGTGTAATAGTTTTACATAAAAAAGTCATAATTTTATGAGGAAATATTGCAATATTACAGAAAACAGAAAGAATATGAGAAATTGTTCCCAATTTTATAAGATACAAGTCGACACATTGTGAGAAAAAAAATGCTTTTGGTGATTTTTTAATTTTTGTAATTTTTTGTTTGTAATTGGATTTTAATCTTCATTATTTACTTGAAGTTATTACTGTATGTCTCTATATACATATATTTATTTATTTTTTGTTAATAATTTTGGCCAAAGGCGGCGCATTTCAATTTGTTACACACACTTGTTATTTCATATGTTAACCAGAGGGGGAGCACTTTTAAAAACCGACACACAGTCAATTTAAAAAATCCCTCCTTTTTGGGACCACCCCAATTTTGATAGATTTCACCACTAATGATACATTCTCTATTAGATGCAATGGTTTTCCGTATTGGGACCGTGATTTATGTCCTAACTTGTTAACACCTCCTCATATGGAAGGTACTTTTCCTTGTTGATGTCTCAAGAAAGGTAGAAATACAAGAACACACACACACACACACACACACGCATTCGTGTATTAGTTACATTCTTGAGACCTCCGAATAATGCCTACCTCTTTAGGACCACCCTTTCTAGATATATACAGATTTGTATTTACAAAATTAATAATATATACACAATACGCAAATATAAACAAGCTTGTTGTGAAAAATGAGTTGGAATTTTGCAAAAGAAAGGTCACAATTTCTCAAGAAAAACTTAAAATGTTAGCTGTATTATAATAAAAGTCATAATTTTACTCAACGCAAGTCAGAATTTTACAAGGAAAACTGAACATTTGTGCAATATTATGATACAATTTTGAATTTTAGTCAATTACAGTCGCAATTTTACAAGAAAAGCTTAACATTTTGGCAATTTTATGAAAAGAGTCGTCATTTTACTCGCCAAAAGTCACAATTTTACTAACATTTTGGCAATATTATAATAATAACCTGAATTTTACTCTGCAAAATTACGACCAGTCATAATTTTACTCAAAAAAGTCACTATTTTACAAGAACAAGAAACAAATTGGCAATATTGTGATAAAAGTCATTTTATATGACAAATGTCACAGTTTTGCATTCAAATGGAATAGTTTTACATAAAAAAGTCCAAATTTTACGAGTAAATATCGCAAGATTACAGAAACAGAAAGAATATGAGAAATTTTTCCCAATTTTAAAAGTAAAAAGTCAACACATTGTGAGAAAAATTCTGCTTTTTTTTTGTTTGCAATTGGTTTTTAATCTTCATTATTTACTTCAAGTTATTACAGTATGTCTGTATATACATATTTATTTTATTTGTTTAATTAATTCTGGCCAAAGGGGGCGCATTTCAACTTCTTACACCCACCCGTTATTCCATATGTTGGCCAAAGGGGGAGCACTTCCCATTTTTACACTCACTTGTTATTTCATATGTTGACCAGAGGGGGAGCACTTTTAAAAACCGACACAGTCAATTTGAAAAATCCCTCCTTTTTGGGACCACCCCAATTTTGATAGATTTCACCACCAGGAGTGCAAATGATACATTCTCTATTAGATGCAATGGTTTTACGTATCGGGACCGTGATTTATGTCCTAACTTGTTAACACCTCCTCATATGGAAGGTACTTTTCCTTGTTGATGTCTCAAGAAGGGTAGGAATACAAGAACACACACACACACACACACACACACACACACACACACGTATTCGTGTATTAGTTACATTCTTGAGACCTCCGAATAATGCCTACCTCTTTAGGACCACCCTTTCTAGATATATAAAGATTTGTATTTACAACATTAATAATATATACACAATACGCAAATATAAACAAGCTTGTTGTGAAAAATGAGTTGGAATTTTGCAAAAGAAAGGTCACAATTTCTCAAGAAAAACTTAAAATGTTAGCTGTATTATAATAAAAGTCATAATTTTACTCAACGCAAGTCAGAATTTTACAAGGAAAACTGAACATTTGTGCAATATTATGATAACATTTTGAATTTTAGTGAACTACAGTCGCAATTTTACAAGAAAAGCTTAACATTTTGGCAATTTTAGGAAAATAGTCGTCATTTTACTCGCCAAAAGTCACAATTTCATAAGAAAACTAACATTTTGGCAATATTATAATAATAACCTGAATTTTACTTGACAAAATTATCACAAAAGTCATAATTTGTCTTAAAAAAGTCACTATTTTACAAGAACAACAAACAAATTGGCAATATTGCGATAAAAGTCATAATTTTATATGACAATTGTCACCGTTTTGCATTAAAATGTAATAATTTTACGAGAAAATATTGCAATATTATAGAAACAGAAAGAATATGAGAAATTGTTCCCAATTTTATAGGATAAAAGGCGACACATAGTGAGAAAAAGACTGCTTTTAATTTTTTAATTTTTAATTTTTTGTTTGTAATTGGTTTTTAATCTTCATTATTTACTTCAACTTAATACAGTATGTCTCTATATACATATTTATTTTATTTGTTTAATTAATTCTGGCCAAAGGGGTCGCATTTCAACTTCTTACACCCACCCGTTATTCCATATGTTGGCCAAAGGGGGAGCACTTCCCATTTTTACACTCACTTGTTATTTCATATGTTGACCAGAGGGGGAGCACTTTTAAAAACCGACACAGTCAATTTGAAAAATCCCTCCTTTTTGGGACCACCCAAATTTTTTTCGATTTCACCACCAGGGGTGCAAATGAGACATTCTCTATTAGATGCAATGGGTTTTTTTTTTGTATTGGGGCCGTGATTTATGTCGTAACTTGTTATGGAATGTACTTTTCCTTGTTGGTGTCTCAAGAAGGGTAGAAATACAACAACACACACACACACACGGATTAATGGAGACATATTTTGCATGAAAATAGAAAACTTGGCTGGGAGTCAAGTTTTTGAAAAGAATAAACTGCCCAGACGTTGTGCAGCCGTGGAAAAAACAAGAGCCTTCACTAAGAGTCTTCAGGTGGGACACTCGACTGCGTTCTCACCTGTGTGTTACATATCGACAGCTCGGTTTCCAAATTCCGTCTTTGGTGCAAAGCAGCCTAGTAGATCAGAGCAGAAAGAAGTGGCGCGAACCTAAATCTTGCCTTTTTTTTTTTTTTTTTTAACACACCAAATGTGGAATATTTTTTTCATATCGTATCTTGCCCTCGTTGCTATTTATCTTGCAATCTCGAGCGGCGGCGGCGGCCTGATCGAACGTGGGATTCGCACATCTGCCTCACAGCGAGGAGGTGTCAGCTCAGGACTCGCTTTGTGCTGTTTTTCTCCTGATTGTGTGAGTTTACCCATGGTGCTGTGCTTTTTAATAACTTCCTAGGCAGATAACATTGCACACGTCTGAAACATTGTATATTATAATAGCCTTTTTGCAGCAGGGCTATTCAACTACATACGCGTCATGAAAATGTAGATGTTTCTTTAGAAAGTGCCTCGGCGGGTTATATTCCTTTAAGACTGCGTTTACTTATTTACAAAATAAACACATTACACTGTCAATAAATTAATTCATTCTGCCCTCGCTACTCGTTTCCGGCGTGTGCAGCCGGACAGATAGTTAACAGCAAGTTTTGCCGATGATTGAAGTTCCTTCTTTTGGATTATTTTTCTTCCCCAGTTTTATTTCCTTTATTTAGGTTTTTAAGAATGCAAATATAAACATGACAAAAGTATATCGTCCATTGTGTATTTTTACATAAATAATGTCCATTGTGTACAGTTGTGCTCATAAGTTTACATACCCTGGGAGAATTTATGATTTATTGGCCATTCTTCAGAGAATATGAATGATAACACAAAAACCTTTCTTCCACTCATGCTTAATGGTTGTGTGAAGCTATTTATTGGCAAACAACTGTGTTTACTCTTTTTAGAGCAAAATGACAAAAGAAAGTACCCAAATGACCCTGATGAAAAGTTTACATTGATCTGATAACATGCACAAAAGTTGACACAAACAGGTTTGAATGGCTAATCAAGGTTCCAATCCTCACCTGTGACCTGTTTGTTTGTAATTAATTGGGACGGCGTGGCGAAGTTGGTAGAGTGGCTGTGCCAGCAATCGGAGGGTTGCTGGTTACTGGGGTTCAATTCCCACCTTCTACCTTTCTAGTCACGTCCGTTGTGTCCTTGGGCAAGACACTTCACCCTTTGCCTCTGATGGCTGCTGGTTAGCGCCTTGCATGGCAGCTCCCGCCATCAGTGTGTGAATGTGTGTGTGAATGAGTGAATGTGGAAATACTGTCAAAGCACTTTGAGTACCTTGAAGGTAGAAAAGCGCTATACAAGTATAACCCATTTATCATTTTATCATTTAATGTGAGTGTATAAAAGGTCAGTGAGTTTTTCGGCTTCTGACAGACCATTGCATCTTTGCACAGATGTTTCTGGATTCTGAGTCATGGGGAAGGCAAAATAATTGTCAAAGGATCTGCGAGAAACGGTAATTGAACTGCATAAAACAGGAAAGGGGTATAAAAAGATATCCAAGGAATTGAGAATGCCAATCAGCGGTGTTCAAACGCTGATTAAGAAGTGGAAAATGAGAAATTCAGGTAGACCAGCAAAGATTTCAGCCACAACTGCCAGGAAAATTGTTCGAGATGCAAAGAAAAATCCACAAATAACGTCAGCTGAAATACAGGACTCTCTGAAAAATTGTTTCAAGATGCACAATAAGGAGGCACTTGAAGAAAAATGGGCTGCATGGTCGAGTGGCCAAAAAGTTCAATTTTGGTCTCATCACTCCAAATTACTTTGTTCCAGAAGGTTTGAGGCTTGTCTCTGTGCTGTTTGGCGTAATGTAAGCGGGATACTTTGTGACATTTGCGCAGAATTGGCTTTCTTTTGGTTTTTGTTTTTATCAATCATATTCTCTGAAGAATGGCCAAGAAATCATAAATTCTCCCAGGGTATGTAAACTTATGAGCACAACTGTATGTTGCATACCGGACTATAAGGTGCACTGCTGATGAATGGTCTATGTTTTGATTTTTTTTCATATATAAGGCGCACCGGATTATAGGGCGCATTAAGGGAGTCATATTGTTATTCTTTTTTTCTAAATGTAAAAGACTTCCTTGTGGTCTACATAACATGTAATGGTGGTTCTTTGCTCAAAATGTTGCATAGATGATGTTTTACAGATCATCTTCAAGCCGCTTTCTGACAGTTGCTTCCGGATGCGCCGTTTTGTGGGCGGGTCTTATTTACGTGGCTCACCTTCGGCAGCGCCTTCTCCCCGTCATCTTTGTTGTAGCGGTGTAGCGTGCAAGGACGGGAGTGGAAGAAGTGTCAAAAGATGGCGCTAACTGTTTTAATGACATTCAGACTTTACTTCAATCAATAACGGAGCAGCATCTCCTCATTCGGAAACAACAACACCGAAAAAAAAACGTCCGACCAAACACTAATAACTAAAGTTCCTTGGGTGAATAATGTAAACTCACTACACCGGTATGTTTTAGCGCTTTCATGGCAAGTTTACAGACAGATATAAGTAAGAACTTTACACTACTTTATATTGGAAATGGCAACTGTAGAGGATGAATGTCCCATAACAAGAAGATAGAGGAAAAGAAGAAGCTTATGGACTACGGCGCGCAATTTTTCAGGATTAATGCAGATCCCAAATACAGATCAGCAGGTACCAAAAGGTAAGAATAGTTTCTTTTGCATAATATTACGAAACAAAACGCTAGATAATGTCTTACTTTATACACACACCATAATAATACTCGTATGTTACAGCACATCAAAACAGTGCAGCCTACACTTATCTCTTATGTTTGACTGCCATCTACTGGTCACACCTTACATTAGGCACACCGGTTTATAAGGCGCACTGTCGGGTTTTGAGGGAAACAAATATTTTTTTTTAGTGTGCCCTATAGTCCGGAAAATACGATGTATAAAATAGAAGGTTTAGTCTTAACGTACACGGCAAACATTGCACATCCATCCATCCATTTTCTACCGCTTGTCCCCTTTGGGGTCGCGGGGGGCGCTCGAGCCCATCTCAGCTGCATTCGGGCGGAAGGCGGGGTACACCCTGGACAAGTTTGCATATATGTGGTTTAATACAATTAAACCAGAAGGTGTAGCTTTATCGTCCTCTGCTGGTGAAATTTAGCGCTACATGTATTTAACCAGTTTTGATCGCCAGAGTTAAACAGGCAAAAAAACAAGACGACCACAAATACAAAAGACATCACAAAGTCAGCAATTTCAATACATTCATACTTTTTTGTCCAGTCACTGTTAAAGGTCCGATTTTCGCGATTTATTTTGTGTTTTTTTCAGGGTAGATAGTGCCATCTTCTTCTTCTACTCACCCCTACTGCTGCTTCATTGTGACAGATATGCTTCGCTGTTGCCCCCTGCCTGGTGCCGGGAGTACTGCGTCCATGAGCGACCCTGTTTGAATGGTTGATTGATTGATTGATTTAAACTTTTATTAGTAGATTGCACAGTTCAGTACATATTCCGTACAATTGACCACTAAATGGTAACACCCGAATACGTTTTTCAACTTCTTTAAGTCGGGATCCACGTTAATAAATTCATGGTTAGGGTTAGCAGGGTGTATAAGAGTGTTTCAGTAGGGTGTGTGAGAGAAAAACATTTTAGTTGTTTATTTGCGAACATTTCAGTAGTGTATGTAAGAACATTTCTGTAGTGTGTATAAGAGTGTTTCAGTAGTGTGTGTGTGAGAAAAAGATATTTGTTTATGTGAGAGCATTTCAATAGTGTGTATAAGAGTGTTTCAGTAGTGTGTATAAGAGTGTTTCAGTAGTGTGTGTTAGAAAAAGATATCAGTTGTTTATGTGAGAGCATTTCAGTAGTGTGTATAAGAGTGTTTCAGTAGTGTGTATAAGAGTGTTTCAGTAGTGTGTATAAGAGTGTTTCAGTAGTGTGTGTGTTAGAAAAATATATCAGTTGTTTATGTGAGAGCATTTCAGTAGTGTGTATAAGAGTGTTTCAGTAGTGTGTATAAGAGTGTTTCAGTAGTGTGTGTGTTAGAAAAATATTTCAGTTGTTTATGTGAGAGCATTTCAGTAGCGAATGTAAGAACATTTCAGTAGTGTGTATAAGAGTGTTTCAGTAGTGTGTGTGTTAGAAAAATATTTCAGTTGTTTATGTGAGAGCATTTCAGTAGTTTATGTAAGAACATTTCTATAGTGTGTATAATAGTGTTTCAGTAGTGTGTGTGTGAGAAAAAGATATCAGTTGTTTATGTGAGAGCATTTCACTAGTGTGTATAAGAGTGTTTCAGTAGTGTGTATAAGAGTGTTTCATTAGTGTGTGTGTTAGAAAAATATTTCAGTTGTTTATGTGAGAGCATTTCAGTAGTGTATGTAAGAACATTTCAGTAGTGTGTATAAGAGTATTTCAGTAGTTTGTATAAGAGTGTTTCAGTAGTGTGTGTGTTAGAAAAAATATTTCAGTTGTTTATGTGAGAGCATTTCAGTAGTGTATGTAAGAACATTTCAGTAGTGTTTATAAGAGTGTTTCAGTAGTGTGTGTGTGAGAAAAAGATATCAGTTGTTTATGTGAGAGCATTTCAGTAGTGTGTATAAGAGTGTTTCAGTAGTGTTTGTGTTAGAAAAATATTTCAGTTGTTTATGTGAGAGCATTTCAGTAGTTTATGTAAGAACATTTCAGTAGTGTGTATAAGAGTGTTTTAGTAGTGTGTGTGTGAGAAAAAGATATCAGTTGTTTATGTGAGAGCATTTCAGTAGTGTGTATAAGAGTGTTTCAGTAGTGTGTATAAGAGTGTTTAAGTAGTGTGTGTGTTAGAAAAATATTTCAGTTATTTATGTGAGAGCATTGCAGTAGTGTATGTAAGAACATTTCAGTAGTGTGTATAAGAGTGTTTCAGTAGTGTGTGTGTGAGAAAAATATATCAGTTGTTTATGTGAGAGCATTTCAGTAGTGTGTATAAGAGTGTTTCAGTAGTGTGTATAAGAGTGTTTCAGTAGTGTGTGTGTGAGAAAAATATATCAGTTGTTTATGTGAGAGCATTTCAGTAGTGTGTATAAGAGTGTTTCAGTAGTGTGTATAAGAGTGTTTCAGTGGTGTTTGTGTTAGAAAAATATTTCAGTTGTTTATGTGAGAACATTTCAGTAGCGAATGTAAGAACATTTCAGTAGTGTGTATACGAGTGTTTCAGTAGTGTGTATAAGAGTGTTTCAGTAGTGTGTGTGTTAGAAAAATATTTCAGTTGTTTATGTGAGAGCATTTCAGTAGTGTATGTAAGAACATTTCAGTAGTGTGTATAAGAGTGTTTCAGTAGTGTGTGTGTGAGAAAAAGATATCAGTTGTTTATGTGAGAGCATTTCAGTAGTGTGTATAAGAGTGTTTCAGTAGTGTGTATAAGAGTGTTTCAGTAGTGTGTATAAGAGTGTTTCAGTAGTGTGAGTGTTAGAAAAATATTTCAGTTGTTTATGTGAGAGCATTTCAGTAGTGTGTATAAGAGTGTTTCAGTAGTGTGAGTGTTAGAAAAATATTTCAGTTGTTTATGTGAGAGCATTTCAGTAGTGTGTATAAGAGGTAATTGTGAGTAATGTCCCTAACGGCCCCTCATATTGAACAGCCCTTCTTTACGTCATAGCAAGTGCAACTTCGAGAAATGTGTCTTCTTGTAAGGCGTAAAATCAACTTTTGCAGCTGCCATAAAAAGTGCATTTAATTCATATTGTCCCAGCAAGGTATTCACTCTGCACCACATTTTTTGACATGTTGGATAAAAATAAAAAACCTGATTGATTGGTCAGCCCGTGGAAGTTAAAAGGCTTTTTAACTCAGATGGCATCATGCTCTCTGCCTTCATTGATGTTTCTTTGTCTTTGGGTGTCCAGCCGCGCTGCGCCTTCGCTGATGAATACTGACATGTACGGTATTGTACTGACGGACGCTTCAAAGTGGAACAGAGCGATTTAAGAGTGACCCCATGTGGCTGAAGTTATCCATCATGCCATTGTGAAGTTGCAACCGCTCACTTAGGTTTTTACAAAAGCTGCCATTGGAACTTTTGTGATGGTGCAAAAAAGGGCTGCTAATTATTCATCCATTCATTTTTAATGCCGCTTGTCCTCAATCGGTCGCAGGTGAGCTGGAGCGCGTCTGAAATGGCCTGAGAAGTCGATTACACCCTTGACTGGGGTGGCAAAAATGGCCCAAAATTAAATCCAGATTTCTATTTCTCTGAAAACCAAATTATTTTGATAAGGATTTCGATTTTGGGGCGATTACAGTGGTTCTATTATGAAAAAAAACTATTTTCTTACCTATTTTTGTGTATTTGGGGTCTCCATAAGTCCCGAATGTCACGTAGGGGGGTGTCCCCGTCTGTTCCCCCGGGATGCAGACGGAACACTCCGGACAGGACGTGCAGGTAGGAACATGGTTTATTGTCGAAATCCAACAAGTACAAAAAACTGAAAACAAGTCAGAGGAAAAAGGTGCCGATCGCACTGGACGCTAACGCTAACACTTGGCATAGACTAGAGATAAGGAATACTCACGTAACTGTGGCAAGAAGCAAACAATGAAGCCAAGCCGACTGACCGGCAAAGGCAGGCTTAAATAGTCCCTCTGATTAGTGCTCGGAAAACAGGTGGGCATCCCGAGCACCAATCAGACACAGGTGGAAACAATAAGCACCCACGGTAACTGAAAACAAACAAGGGTGCACAAAAACAGGAACTAAAGGAATATAACAAAAACATAATCCAGGCCACGGATCATGACACCGAAAATGTGAAATCAAACCACGGAGGCGTAACTCGTGTGGTTCCTCAGCAGGCACGAGACATTGATACAACGTTGATTATACGTACATGTCCTTCTAAAAGTGACCTTGAAACAACGATGCAAAATAGTTGTGTTTGTAAATTGAGACAACGTTGGTGTCTAACGATGGATCAACGTTGTTGCTTGGGAAATGACCAAAATCCAATGGTCAAATCATCGTAAAAAAAACAATCATTGAATAAACGTCGTCAAAAAACATGTTGTTTCAACGTTGTGTTTGTGTTGTGGAATATTGGTTGAAAAAAGACCACAATTCAATGGTCAAATCAACGTCAGAACCCAACGTTGATTAAACGTCGTCAAAAAGCATGTTGTTTCAACGTTGTATTTGTGTTGTGGAATATTGGTTGAAAAATGACCAAAATTCAATGGTCAAATCAACGTCAGAACCCAACATTGATTAAACGTTGTCTAAAAGCATGTTGTTTCAACGTTGTATTTTTGTTGTAGAATATTGGTTGGGAATTGACCACAATTCAATTCTCAAATCAAGGTCAGAACTCATCGTTGATTAAACGACGTCAAAAAGCATGTTGTTTCAACGTTGTATTTGTGTTGCAAAATATTGGTTGGGAATTGACCAAAATTCACAAGTCAAGTTAACGTCAAAACCCAACATTGATTAAACGTCGTCAAAAAGCATGTTGTTTCAACATTGTATTTTTGTTGTGGAATATCGGTTGAAAAATTACCAAAATTCAATGGTCAAAACAACGTCAGATCCCAACATTGATTAAACGTTGTCAAAAAGCATGTTGTTTCAACGTTGTATTTGTGTTGTAGAATATTGGTTAGGAAATGACCAAATTTCAATGTTGAAATCAGGGTCAGAACCCAAATGTGATTAAACGTCATCAAAAAGCATGTTGTTTCAACGTTGTATTTGTGTTGCAAAATATTGGTTGGGAATTGACCAAAATTCACAAGTCAAGTTAATGTCAAAACCCAACATTGATTAAACGTTGTCTAAAAGCATGTTATTTCAACGTTGTATTTGTGTTGTAGAATATTGGTTGGAAATTGACCAAAATTCAATGGTCAAATCAAGGTCAGAACCCATCGTTGATTAAACGTGGTCAAAAAGCATGTTGTTTCAACGTTGTATTTGTGTTGTGGAATATCGGTTGAAAAATTGCCAAAATTCAATGGTCAAAACAACGTCAGATCCCAATATTGATTAAACGTCGTCAAAAAGCGTGTTGTTTCAACGTTGTATTTGTGTTGTAGAATATTGGTTAGGAAATGACCACATTTCAATGTTGAAATCAGGGTCAGAACCCAAATGTGATTAAACGTCGTCAAAAAGCATGTTGTTTCAACGTTGTATTTGTGTTGTAAAATATTGGTTGGGAATTGACCAAAATTCACAAGTCAAGTTAACGTCAAAACCCGACATTGATTAAACGTTGTCTAAAAGCATGTTATTTCAACGTTGTATTTGTGTTGTAGAATATTGGTTGGGAATTGAGCAAAATTCAATGGTCAAATCAAGGTCAGAAACCATCGTTGATTAAACGTGGTCAAAAAGCATGTTGTTTCAACGTTGTATTTGTGTTGTAGAATATTGGTTGAAAAATGACCAAAATTCAATGGTCAAAACAACGTCGGATCCCAACATTGATTAAACGTCGTCAAAAAGCATGTTGTTTCAACGTTGTATTTGTGTTGTGGAATATTGGTTAGGAAATGACCAAATTTCAATGTTGAAATCAGGGTCAAAACCCAAATTTGATTAAACGTTGTCAAAAAGCATGTTGTTTCAACGTTGTATTTGTGTTGTGGAATATTGGTTGAAAAATTACCAAAATCCGATGGTCAAATCAACGTCAGAAGCCAACATTGATTAAACGTTGTCTAAAAGCATGTTGTTTCAACGTTGTATTTGTGTTGTAGAATATTGGTTGGGAATTGACCACAATTCAATGGTCAAATCAAGGTCAGAACCCATTGTTGATTAAACGTGGTCAAAAAGCATGTTGTTTCAACGTTGTATTTGTGTTGCAGAATATTGGTTGAAAAATGACCAAAATTCAATGGTCAAAACAACGTCAGATCCCAACATTGATTAAACGTCGTCAAAAAGCGTGTTGTTTCAACGTTGTATTTGTGTTGTAGAATATTGGTTAGGAAATGACCAAATTTCAATGTTGAAATCAGGGTCAGAACCCAAATTTGATTAAACGTTGTCAAAAAGCATGTTGTTTCAACGTTGTATTTGTGTTGTGGAATATTGGTTGGGTAACAACCAATTTCCAAAGGTCAAATAAACATCAGAACCCAGCATTGATTAAACCTTGTCAAAAAGCATGTTGTTTCAACGTTGTATTTGTGTTGTGTAATATAGGTTGAAAAATGACCAAAATTCATTGGTCAAATCAACGTCAGAACCCAACATCGATTAAACGTCGTCAAAAAGCATGTTGTTTCAACATTGTATTTGTGTTGGAGAATATTGGTTGGGAAACAACCAATTTCCAAAGGTCAAATAAACGTCAGAACCCAGCATTGATTAAACGTTGTCAAAAAGTTAAGTTAAAGTTAAAGTACCAATGATTGTCACACACACACTAGGTGTGGCGAAATTATTCTCTGCATTTGACCCTTTACCCTTGTTCACCCCCTGGGAAGTGAGGGGAGCAGTGGGCAGCAGCGGTGGCCGCGCCCGGGAATAATTTTTTGTGATTTTACCCCCAATTCCAACCCTTGATGCTGAGTACCAAGCATGTTGTTTCAATGTTGTATTTGTGTTGTAGATTGTTGGTTGGGAATTGACCAAAATTCAATGTTCAAATCAATGTCAGAACCCAACATTGATTAAACGTCAAAAAGCATGTTGTTTCAACGTTGTATTTGTGTTGTAGAGTATTGGTTGGGAAATGACCAATTTTCAAAGGTCAAATAATCGTCAGAATCCATCTTTGATTAAACGTCTTCAAAAAGCATGTTGTTTCAACATTATATTTGTGTTGTAGGATATTGTTTGGAAAATGACCAAAATGTAATGGTCAAAACAACGTCAGAACCCAACATTGTTTAAAAGTTGTCAAAAAGTATGTTGTATCAACGTTATATTCGTGTTGTGGAATATTGGTTGGAAAATGATCAATATTCAATGTTCGAATCAACGTCAGAACCCAACATTGATTAAACGTCCTCAAAAAGCATGTTGTTTCAACGTTATGTTTGAGGTGTTCAATATCAGCACCTAATTCAACAAGTTCTCAACGTTGTTTTAATGTCTCGTGTCTACTCGGTCGGTTTCTGCCTTTTTGTGTCGCGGACTCGCATCTGGGCCGTCCGCATGAGAGGCGAGCGTGCTAACCACCGAGCTAAAAGCCCAAGTTTGCATCTGTGAAGTATTCAAATATTCAAATACATATATTTGTATATTTATCCATTACAGTATTTTTGTAAACATTGAATACTTTTCTCTTGACTTTTTTTTAAATATATTTTTTATTTTTTTTACAACATTTTCATCATGTGGGCGGGGCCTCCTCTGAAGGGTATGATAGAAGCCTTTTTATTGGACAGTGTCAGAGAATGGCGTGACCACAGTTAACAATTGGAGGGAAATACCACATAGGAGTGGGCGATACTCACCAATAAAAATATTGTGCATAAAAAATAAAAATAAAAATAAAAAAATATTAGTATTTTGGACCAAAACAGTTTTTTCTTTGTTTGAAATTATTTTATTTTCATTTCAAATACAATATTTTGTTTGCAAAAAAATTTTGGAGCTGCAATTTTTTCAAAATTGTTGCAAATCGATGTTTTTGTTTGGTTGCACAAAAAGACACACACTTCTTCACAGTACTACGCCACAAATTGATGTTGTAATTTAATAAAGGAATACAAGTGTTATCGTGTTGTCATATCGCATTGTTGTTTGTAATAACAATGATTACAAATCTCTAATCAACTACTGCATTTGCACTAAATCTGCTATTTTGTCTAGCTGGGTTTCTGTTGCCATAAAGAGCTTTATTTTGTTCCCTCCGGAGTAAAAATGGATTTGTGTTGTGGTGATACTGTGCCTCATTACGGTAGCTTGGTGTCTCTCCAAGGACTTATTAAGGATTAAGTACATCAGAGAGTGCCAGCATGCACCTACAGCATCTTCTGTGGTCCAGTCTCCAAGCACAGCTCTTTCACCTTTAGCTCCCTTTATGTTCATGTGGAGCATCGCTGGGTTGTATTGTGTAGAGAAAGACATCGGTAAGAGTGAAGTTAGCTTTTTCAGTCAGCTTATTGTTATTTGTAGTACATACAAATACATATGTTTAAATACCAGAAAACACATCAGCCCACGTGGCCTTTTTAGACCTCATAAAGTGGAGTCTCCTCCAACAGGGATGGATATGCCACATACATGCTAATGATTAGCATTAGCGATTGTACATGGCGATTTTTAGCACCTCCAAATTTGGTAATTAAAACTTTAACTAAGATGCAGGTACACTCAAACAGCTGATTCAAAATAGATGTTGTTTCAATGTTGTATTTTTGTTGTCGAATATTGGATGGGAAATGACCAAATTTCCAATAGTCAAATTTGAATTCAAAATTGATTAAACGTCGACAAAAATTAATGTTTTCAATGTTGTATTTTCGTTGTAGAATTTCGGTTGGAAAATGACCAAAATTCAATGGTCAGATGAACGTTAGAACCCAACATTGATAAATGTCATCAAAAAGATGTTGTGTTGTTGTTGTAGGATATTGCTTGGAAAATGACCAAAATTCAATGGTCAAATGAACGTTAGAACCCAACATTAAATACACAATGTCAAAAAGATGTTGTTTCAATGTTATATTTTTGTTGTAGAATATTGGTTGAGAAATGACCAAAATTCAATGGTCAAATGAACATTAGAACCCAACATTAAATACACAATGTCAAAAATATGTTGTTTCAATGTTGTATTTTGGCTGTAGAATATTGGTTGAGAAATGAGCAAAATTCAATGGTCAAATGAACGTCAGAACCCAAGATTGATAAAACGTCCTCAAAAAGATGTTTCGATGTTGTATTTTTGTTGTTGGATATTGGATGGAAAATTACCAAAATTAAATTGTCAAATGAACGTCAGAACCCAACATTGAATAAACATAGTCAAAATTATGTTGTTTCAATGATGTGTTTTTGTTGTAGAATATTGGTTGAAAAATGACCAAAATTCAATGGTCGGATAAACGTCAGAACCCAACATTGAATAAAAGTTGTAAAAAATATGTTTTAATGTTGTATTTTTGTTGTAGAATATTAGTTGAAAAATGACCAAAATTCATTGGTCATATCAACGTCAGAACCCAACATTGAATACACAATGTCAAAAAGATGTTGTTTCAATGTTGTATTTTTGTTGTAGAATATTGGTTGAGAAATGACCAAAATTCAATGGTCAAATAAATGTCAGAACCTAAGATTGATAAAACGTCCTCAAAAAGATGTTTCAATGTTGTATTTTTGTTGTTGGATATTGGATGGAAAATTACCAAAATTCAGTTGTCAAATGAACGTCAGAACCCAACATTGAATAAACATAGTCAAAATGATGTTATTTCAATGATGTGTTTTTGTTGTAGAATATTAGTTGAAAAATGACCAAAATTCAATGGTCGGATAAACGTCAGAACCCAACATTGAATAAAAGTTGTAAAAAATATGTTTTAATGTTGTATTTTTGTTGTAGAATATTAGTTGAAAAATGACCAAAATTCATTGGTCATATCAATGTCAGAACCCAACATTGATTAAAAAAAACGTTGTCAAAAAACATGTTGTTTCAATGTTGTATTTTCGTTGTTGGACATTGGATGGAAAATGACCAAAATTCAATGGTCGGATAAACGTCAGAACCCAACATTGAATACAAGTTGTAAAAAATATGTTTTAATGTTGTATTTTTGTTGTAGAATATTAGTTGAAAAATGACCAAAATTCATTGGTCATATCAACGTCAGAACCCAACATTGATTAAAAAAAACGTTGTCAAAAAACATGTTGTTTCAATGTTGTATTTTCGTTGTTGGACATTGGATGGAAAATGACCAAAATTCAATGGTCGGATAAACGTCAGAACCCAACATTGAATACAAGTTGTAAAAAATATGTTTTAATGTTGTATTTTTGTTGTAGAATATTAGTTGAAAAATGACCAAAATTCATTGCTCATATCAACGTCAGAACCCAACATTGAATAAACGTCATCAAAAATATGTTGTTTTAATGTTGTATTTTTGTTGTTGAATATTATTTGGAAAACGACCAAAAGGAAATCGTCAAATGAATGTCAGAACCCAACATTGATTAAAAAAACGTTGTCAAAAAACATGTTGTTTCAATGTTGTATTTTCGTTGTTGGACATTGGATGGAAAATGACCAAAATTCAATCGTCAAATGAACGTCAGAACCAAACATTGATTCAACGTCGTCAAAATTTGTTGCTTCAATGTTGTAGAATTGTGGTTGAAAAATGACCAAAATTCAATGGCAAGATAAACGTTAGAACCCAATATTGAATAAACGTTGTCAAAAATATGTTGTTTCAATGTTGTATTTTTGTTGTATAATATTGGTTGGAAGATGACCGAAATTCACTGGTCAAATGAACGTCAGAACCCAACATTGAATAAACGTTGTTAAAAATATGTTTTTTCAATGTTATATTTGTGTTGTAGAATATTAGTTGGAAAATGACCAAAATTCAATGGTCAAATCAACGTCGGATACCCAACATTCATTAAACGTCGTCAAAAATATGTTGTTTCAATATTGTAGAATAGTGGTTGAAAAATGACCAAAATTCAATGGCAAGATGCACGTTAGAACCCAATATTGAATAAACATCGTCAAAAATATGTTGTTTCAACGTTGTATTTTTGTTGTAGAATATTGGTTGGAAAATGACCAAAATTCAATGGTCAAATGAACGTCAGACACCCAACATTGATTACATGTCATCAAAAAGATGTTGTTTCAATGTTGTAAAATATTGGTTGGAATATAACCAAAATTCAATAGTCAAATGAACGTCAAAACCCAACATTGAATAACCGTTGTCAAAAAGATGTTGTTTCAATGTTGTATTTGTGTTGTAGTATATTAGTTGGAAAATGACCAAAATTCAATGGTCAAATCAACGTCGTGAAAAATATGTTGTTTCAATGTTGTGTTTTTGTTGTAGGATATTGGTTGGAAAATGACCAAAATTCAATGGTCAAATGAACGTCAAATACTCAACATTGAGTAAACGTCGTCAAATATATGTTGTTTCAATGTTGTATTTTTGTTGTAGGACATTGGATGGAAAATGACCGAAATTCAATCGTCAAATCAACGTCAGAACCCAACATTGATTCAACGTCGTCAAAAAGATGTTGTTTCAATGTTGTAGAATAGTGGTTTAAAAATGAACAAAATTCAATGGCAAGATGCACGTTAGAACCCAATATTGAATAAACATCGTCAAAAAGATGTTGTTTCAATGTTGTAGACTAGTGGTTGAAAAATTACCAAAATTCAATGGCAAGATGCACGTTAGAACCCAATATTGAATAAACGTCGTCAAAAAGATGTTTTTTCAATGTTGTATTTTTTTTGTAGGACATTGGATGGAAAATGACCAAAATGTAATGGTCAAATGAACGTCAGAACCCAACATTGATTCAACGTCGTCAAAAATATGTTTCAATGTTGTGTTTTTGTTGTAGGATATTGGTTGGAAAATGACCAAAATTCAATGGTCAAATGAATGTCAAATACTCAACATTGATTAAACGTCGTTAAAAAGATGTTGTTTCAATGTTGTAGAATAGTGGTTGAAAAATGACCAAAATTAAATGGCAAGATGAACGTTAGAACCCAATATTGAATCAACGTCGTCAAAAATATGTTGTTTCAATGTTGTATTTGTGTTGTAGAATATTAGTTGGAAAATGACCAAAATTCAATGGTCAAATGAACGTCAGACACCCAACATTGATTACATGTCATCAAAAAGATGTTGTTTCAATGTTGTAAAATATTGGTTGGAATATAACCAAAATTCAATAGTCAAATGAACGTCAAAACCCAACAATGAATAACCGTTGTCAAAAAGATGTTGTTTCAATGTTGTATTTGTGTTGTAGAATATTAGTTGGAAAATGACCAAAATTCAATGGTCAAATCAACGTCGTGAAAAATATGTTGTTTCAATGTTGTGTTTTTGTTGTAGGATATTGGTTGGAAAATGACCAAAATTCAATGGTCAAATGAATGTCAAATACTCAACATTGATTAAACGTCGTTAAAAAGATGTTGTTTCAATGTTGTAGAATAGTGGTTGAAAAATGACCAAAATTCAATGGCAAGATGAACGTTAGAACCCAATATTGAATCAAGGTCGTCAAAAATATGTTGTTTCAATGTTGTATTTGTGTTGTAGAATATTAGTTGAAAAATGACCAAAACTCAATGGCAAGATGCACGTTAGAACCCAATATTGAATAAACGTCGTCAAAAAAATGTTGTTTCAACGTTTGTATTTTTATTGTATAATATTGGTTGGAAGATGACCGAAATTCACCGGTCAAATGAACGTCAGAACCCAACATTGAATAAATGTTGTCAAAAATATGTTGTTTCAATGTTGTATGTGTGTTGTAGAATATTAGTTGGAAAATGACCAAAATTCAATGGTCAAATGAACGTCAGAACCCAACATTGATTCAACGTCGTCAAAAATACGTTGCTACAATGCTGTGTTTTTGTTGCATGGTATTGGTTGGAAAATGACCAAAATTCAATGGTCAAATGAACGTCAGAACCCAACATTGAATAAAGGTTGTCAAAAAGTATGTCGTTCCAACCTTAAGTTTGAGTTGCGGGGCGGTATAGCCCGGTTGGTAGATTGGCCGTGCCAGCAACTTCAGGGTTCCGGGTTCGATCCCTGCGTCCGCCATCCTTGTCACTGGTTTAAATGCAACTTAGATATTGGGTTTCACTACATAAAGCGCTTTGAGTCACTAGAGAAAAAGCGCTATATAAATATAATTCACTTGACTTCACTTCACGATGTAATTCCACAACTTCTCAATGTTGTTTCAATGTGTTGTGCCTGCCGGGTTCGCAGTGCGTCACAGTACATCCCATACATGGGTAAAAAGAAGAGTTGTGATCAAACACGTTTAAAAAAAGCGACTCCCCGTGTCGAGCGTCAACAAAAAAACGTGTCCCGTGTTTGTGCCCACAGGTGAGCACCTGCACGTGTGTCCTCAGGGGTACACCTGCTGCACGTCTGACATGGAAGACAAACTCCACCAGCAGAGCAAGCTGGAGTTTGAGAAGCTGGTGGAGGAGAGCAGCAGCGACATGAGGGCCATGTTTGTTTCCAGGCACAAAAAGTTTGACGGTAAGTCGGAGAAGATTTTATTTTTTTATTTTTTTATTTTTGAATATGATGCATCCATTTCCCAGACAGCCTTTTTAGCGAATGCATTCAGGCGACGCCTGTCAGACGTCATGTTCGCAGAATCCTGATGGAATGATGAATAATTAGGATGGCTGGTATTAATAAGAGATGGACAGACTGCTTAGTTTGAAGGCTTTTCCCTTTCCCTGGTCTCTTTGGTACACTTGTAGACACATGCTGGCTTGTGTTCGACACCTTTTACCCATAATGCTTTGCTGCAGTGAGATGTACACAACATTGCCAAAAGTATTCGGTCACCTGCCTTGACTATGTTTTCAGCACAAACCCGTTCAAGATTAGACAAACAAACAGTGTACAGGGTTACAGAACAGGAACGCTGATGGGTCGCCAAAGGCGCCCCGTAAAAGATACGAAAAAGGTCAAACGCTGGGGAAGAAGATGAGTAAAAAAATACAATCCGGACTGGGCTCCTAAAGGGGCCTAGTCTGGAGTGGGAAAAAACCTCCATGCCATGCACACATAAACACGTTACATTTAATGACGACAACTCGCAACAGAGGGGCGGGGAGTTGGAGCCCTGGAGGTCGACTGCTGCTATGAAGCGCTGCCAGCCGTCCATCACCCCGAGGGGAAACAAGCGGTGGTGAAGGCGTGGGGTGGGGGACGGGGGTTGTGTGTGTATGTGCCCATTGTCTTGGGTATGATGATGTAATGTTCATAGGCTGGGGCTGTTCTGCATGCAAGCAAAAGTTCGACTCCAGGTGTTGTTGAGGAGGGAGGGAGGTCAAAAGGGGTGTGTTTTCAGAACAGCCTGTTCCTGTTCACAGCGTCAAGGCCATTCGAGGGAGTCAAATCGTAGATTAGGATGTTTTTTTTTCCGCGAGCAGACATTACAATGACTTGTCTGTTCTATTCGTCCATGCTGGCTGCTCTCGTATTAAATGTTTCCTTTTCAGCAAGCTTCTCCTTGATGTGATCCATCTTGCGATTCAGTTCAGAAATATATTAACTTGAAGTGCCATCCCATTGGACAGACTGCTTAGTTTGAAGGCTTTTCCCTTTCCCTGGTCTCTTTGGTACACTTGTAGACACATGCTGGCTTGTGTTCGACACCTTTTACCCATAATGCTTTGCTGCAGTGAGATGTACACAACATTGCCAAAAGTATTTGGTCACCTGCCTTGACTATGTTTTCAGCACAAACCCGTTCAAGATTAGACAAACAAACAGTGTACAGGGTTACAGAACAGGAACGCTAAAAGATACGAAAAAGGTCAAACGCTGGGGAAGAAGATGAGTAAAAAAATACAATCCAGACTGGGCTCCTAAAGGGGCCTAGTCTGGAGTGGGAAAAAACCTCCATGCCATGCACACATAAACACGTTACATTTAATCACGACAACTCGCAACAGAGGGGCGGGGAGTTGGGGCCCTGGAGGTCGACTGCTGCTATGAAGCGCTGCCAGCCGTCCATCACCCCGAGGGGAAAAAAGCGGTGGTGAAGGCGTGGGGTGGGGGACGGGGGGTGTGTGTGTATGTGCCCATTGTCTTGGGTATGATGATGTAGTGTTCATAGGCTGGGGCCGTTCTGCATGCAAGCCCCAGGCTGATGTAACAGTTGGTTGGGGGGCGCAAAATAAATGAAAATAACATAACGTTCTGCATGCAAGCAAAAGTTCGACTCCAGGTGTTGTTGAGGAGGGAGGGAGGTCAAAAGGGGTGTGTTTTCAGAACAGCCTGTTCCTGTTCACAGCGTCAAGGCCATTCGAGGGAGTCAAATCGTAGATTAGGATGTTTTTTTTTCCGCGAGCAGACATTACAATGACTTGTCTGTTCTATTCGTCCATGCTGGCTGCTCTCGTATTAAATTTTTCCTTTTCAGCAAGCTTCTCCTTGATGTGATCCATCTTGCGATTCAGTTCAGGAATATATTAACTTGAAGTGCCATCCCATTGGACAGACTGCTTAGTTTGAAGACTTTTCCCTTTCCCTGGTCTCTTTGGTACACTTGTAGACACATGCTGGCTTGTGTTCGACACCTTTTACCCATAATGCTTTGCTGCAGTGAGATGTACACAACATTGCCAAAAGTATTTGGTCACCTGCCTTGACTATGTTTTCAGCACAAACCCGTTCAAGATTAGACAAACAAACAGTGTACAGGGTTAGAGAACAGGAACGCTGATGGGTCGCCAAAGGCGCCCCGTAAAAGATACGAAAAAGGTCAAACGCTGGGGAAGAAGATGAGTAAAAAAATACAATCCAGACTGGGCTCCTAAGGGGGCCTAGTCTGGAGTGGGAAAAAACCTCCCTGCCATGCACACATAAACACGTTACATTTAATGACGACAACTCGCAACAGAGGGGCGGGGAGTTGGGGCCCTGGAGGTCGACTGCTGCTATGAAGCGCTGCCAGCCGTCCATCACCCCGAGGGGAAACAAGCGGTGGTGAAGGCGTGGGGTGGGGGAGGGGGTGTGTGTCTGTAAGTGCCCATTGTCTTGGGTATGATGATGTAGTGTTCATAGGCTGGGGCCGTTCTGCATGCAAGCCCCAGGCTGATGTAACAGTTGGTTGGGGGGCGCAAAATAAATGAAAATAACATAACATAACAAGAAAAAGTTTGACTCCAGGTGTCGTTGAGGAGGGAGGGAGGTCAAAAGCGTCCATCCTTGAGGTGTCCTCGGGGGTGTTTTCAGAACAGCCTGCTCCTGTTGTTCACAGCGTCAAGGCCATTCGAGGGAGTCAAATCGTAGATTGGGATATTTTTTTTCTTCCGCGAGCAGACATTACAATGACTTGTCTGTTCTATTCGTCCATGCTGGCTGCTCTCGTATTATATTTTTCCTTTTCAGCAAGCTTCTCCATAATGTGATCCATCTTGCGATTCAGTTCAGAAACATATGAACTTGAAGTGCCATCCCATTATTAACCCATAGGGTTCAATATGATGTTGGTTTACCTTTTGCAGCTGTTACAGCTTCCTCTTCTGGGAAGGCTGTCCACAAGGTTGTGTGTTTATAGGAATTTTCCACCATTCTTCCAAAAGCGCATTGGTGAGGTCACACACTGATGTTGGTGGAGAAGGCCCTGGCTCTCAGTCTCCGTTCTAATTCATCCCAAAAGGTGTTCTATCGGGTTCAGGTCAGGACTCTGTGCAGGCCAGTCAAGTACATCCACAACAGACTCTGTCAACCATGTCTTTATGGACCTTGCTTTACGCAATGGTGCACAGTCATGTTGGAAGAGGAAGGGGCCCGCTCAAAACTGTTGCCACAAGGTTGGGAGCATGGAATTGTCCACAATGTTTTGGTATCCTGGAGCATTCAAAGTTCCTTTCACTGGAACTAAGGGGCCGAGCCCAAATCCTAAAAAAACAACCTCACACCATAATTCCTCCACCAAATTTCACACTCGGCACAATGCAGTCCGAAATGTACCGTTCTCCTCCAAACCCAGACTGGTCCATCAGATTGCCAGATGGAAAAGCGTGATTCATCAGTCCAGAGAAGGCATCTCCACTGCTCTAGAGTCCAGTGGCGACGTGCTTTAAACCGCTGCATCCCACGCTTTGCATTGGACTCGGTGATGCATGGCTTAGATCCAGCTGCTCGGCCATGGAAACCCATTCCATGAAGCTCTCTGCGTACTGTACGTGGGCTAATCGGAGCTCTGTAGCAACTGCCTGTGCAGAAAGTCGGCGACCTCTTTGCACTATGCACTTCACCATCCGCTGACCCCTCTCTGTCAGTTTACGTGGCCTACCACTTGGTGGCTGAGTTGCTGTTGTTCCCAAACTTTACCATTTACTTATAATAAAGCCGACAGTTGACTTTGGAATATTTAGGGTCGAGGAAATTTCACGACTGGATTTGTTGCACAGGTGGCATCCTATGACAATCACTGAGAGCGGCCCATTCTTTTACAAATGGTCTCCATGCCTAAGTGCTTGATTCTATACACCTTGACTGGCCTGCACAGAGTCCTGACCTGAACCCGATACAACACCTTCGGGATGAATTAGAACGGAGAGGGCCAAGTGATTAGGACACCTGATTCTGATCATTTGGATGGGTGGCCAAACACTTTTGGAAATATAGTGTTTAATAATGTTCTTCTAATTGCATTTTCTTTCTTTGCATCAACCCATTACCGATAGGTATAACGGGCAGTGAGAACTTAACAGAATAGTAAAAAGATTACAATCGTCTATTTATAACCGAGGACCATTTTCAATAAAATGTTCTCTAAAAAGGGTCATTGTACCCTGAGTAGAAAAAAAAACCCTATTTTTAAAATACCTTTCAACCAAAGTCTGTCTGAGCCGTGTTATTCTGCACAAGATGTTAGGAATTGGTGTTGGTGCCAATTCTTTTGATACGGATAGGTTATGGGTCTTTAATTATGCTCTTAACGCACAGCTGCCAAATAAAAGGCTCGTTTTATGTGTTTTCATGCGTCAATAAAGTATTTCATCTTTTCATACTAAACCTATGTACTGTATGCATTTTAAACTTTATTTTTATCTTATACAGGGAGTGCAAAAAAAATAGTACATTATCATATATTCTTGTCAAAGACATTTACAGTGTTTTTCGGGCTATAAGGCGCACTTAAAATCCTTTCATTTTCTCAAAAATTGACAGTGCGCCTTATAACCCGGTGCGCCTAATGTATGGAATAATTCTGGTTGTGCTTACCGAGCTCGAAGCCATTTGATTTGGTACATGGTGTAATGATAAGTGTGACCACTAGATGGCAGTCACACATAAGAGATACGTGTGGACTGCAATATGACGCCTGTAAACAACACCAAAACGTGTTCCATTGAAAATAAAGAACATCATTTTTGTTGTCACATTTTGACCAAAGAACCACCATTACATGTTATGTAGACCAGTGGTCCTCAACCACCGGGTACCAATCGGTCCGCGGACCGATTGGTACCGGGCCGCACAAGAAATAAAAAAAAAACTTTTTTTTTTTTTTTTTTTTTTTAAAAATAAAATCAACATAAAAAAACACAATATATACATTATATATCAATATAGATCAATACAGTCTGCAGGGATACAGTCCGTAAGCACACATGATAGTATTTATTTATGTAAAAAATAAATAAATAAAT